>NC_089826.1:4160000-4230000 GCF_035046505.1 Tiliqua scincoides
TCCCTTGCTAATGTACAAAGCTTTGTCTAAGACACTACAATATATAAACTTGTCCAATGTCCCATGAGCAGTACAGATTGGAATAAAACAGTGGTTCTCAAACCACCAGGACCCACTTTTTAAAATGACACTCTATTGAGACCCACCTAGGTTTACCAGACTTAAATAATAAAGGAAATCTAGAAAGAAATTATTTATTTTTTAATTATTTTTTTAAAAAATAATTATTAATTATTTATTAAGTTGCAATAACCTGAAACAAGATGCTCAGACGTTTATCTCCCTATATTTGTTGGCATCCTTCAGTCTCGGAAGACTATGGTGTCATGCTCTGATTGGTGGTTCTGGAACAGAGTGTCCTCTCCAGTGCACGAAGCCTGGGTAAAGTAGGTATAGAGGATAGGCTGTTACCCATGCAGCAAACTTATATTTATATTTATATTATACTTATATATCCCTATATTTATATTCTTGCAAACTGCAGGAGCTCAGCTCTTTGCAGGGCAAATAGCAGCTATATGATTTTTGAATTGCCTCAGGGCTTGAAGCAATTACCTATCAAATCTTTCCATCACCTATGTTTTCATTGGAGGCTCTGCTCAGCTGCTATGGAACCCACTAAAAATTGGGTCATGACCCACCACTGGGTCCCGAACCGCAGTTTGGGAGCCGTTGGAATAAAATGGTTGGCAACCTTCAGTCTTGAAAGACTATGGTATAAAGCCTACAGCACCCAGTATTCCAAGTCGGTCTCCCATCCAAGTACTAACCAGGTCTGACCTTGCTTAGCTTCTGAGATCAGACAAGATTGGGCATGTGCAGGGTCACAGTTACTACCGGGAATAAAGTAGATGCTGCTGTTTGAGGTCACCATATACTGGTCACCGCTACTTCAAAAAGTGGGTATCTTTCTTGCCATTTTACAGTTGGGGAAAACTGAGGCCCAGAGGGCTGAATCAACTTCATCCTCACCATGTGTTGACCCAGGTCAGTCTTTAAGCCAAATGCACCCATTGCTCCCAATTTGGCCCCATGCCGAAGAGCCCTCTGAGTCTTGTCAAATACATGCAACATCACATTGCACCAGACACCTAACATAACATTGCAGGTATAATAGAGAAAGCAACTTGGATAATTTTGTTCTGAATTCTTAAAAAGTCAGTAGTGTTGCTTAACTTGTTTTATTTTGAATTTTTTTTAACTGTACTTGAATTACATAGTATGTTAATTAATTATAGAATGGAATAAAATTGATTTCTCTGAAAAAAGTTAAGAAGACAAACATGTAAATAAATGGGTAACGTGTATGTTTTTGAAGGATTCCATATTTCCTGTAAATACAATCCATTTATTCCCATGCATTATTGAAGTGCACATTTTGATTGCTTTTTATTCTACCATAGAGATGTTAAATCCTTAATAAATTTTATTTCTATCCCTAAGGTTCAACAAACCTTGGCTGTGTTCCCAACTGGGCCTTGCAGCTCCTAAGGTTGGCACTGAGGTGGTAAACAAACAAATGGACAAAAAAAAACCTGCTGTGGGGCATCTCTGCATCTCCAGTCCCAGTTTCATGTCTTGGAGATTTCCTCATCCTATCAGCAGGCTGGTTAAAAGACTTGCTAAGTGCATAGTCCCTCAGCCACAGAGCATCATTCTTGAAAAGGACACTGCCAGCGCAAGAAATGGCTTCTCTGTGGTTGCCCATTGGGGGGAATGTTGTCTGTGGGCATGTGTTACTGTTGGAGACTGCAGAGTTCTGGCTTTCACCCAAATACGTTAATGAACGCCTGTATCAACAGAGAGCCATCCATTAGGATTAGAAATAAAGAGCTACTTCCTCCACTAGAGCCATGCCTGCCCTTTGCCATGATGCAATGCAGCTTTTTGTTTTGAGCTGGGAATATTTGTCTGGGCGGAATGGCAATCTAGGCACAGGGAGGCCAAGGGAAAGGGGCTTCTTTCTCCAGCTGATCTATGGTGCTTGGAGCTGGGGGGGGGGGGGCAAGAAGGGAGCGGGAGAACCACAACCAGACTTCCATTCTCCGGATCAACGATAGCGCAATCCCAACAACCCATGCAGGGTAGGAGTGGTGCCTGGGCTTGGCCAGGTAGGGCATTGGCCAAGCGCCCCTACCTGTCAAAGGGCACACCTGGCTGGGGCAATCCCTGAAGTCTTGCGAGTGTGCAGTAGGACACTCCCAAAGTTCAGGGATTGGCCCAGCCGGATGTACCCTTTGACAGGTGTGCACCATCAGCAAAGGGGTGTGTGACGCATGGGACCCATTTTTCTTGTCACAGCATACTGACCTCTGCGGTCTTCTCCTCTTGTGATTCTGGCTTCTGGGAGACTCCTCTGGGTTCTGCGGCTCTGTTTCTAGGGCAACTGTCTGCAGTAACGCATTGTCTATCTCTCTTCCTCAAAGCAGAGCTGGTGGAGGAAGAGGAACAGACAATTCATTACTACTAACAGTTGCCCTAGAAACAGAGCTGCAGAACCTGGAAGAGCTTGCCAGTGATTTTCAACCATTTGTGCTCCAAAATCCCACAGCAGACTTGCAGGCCTTCTGTGGCACACCGACACGGCACACCAGTTGAAAATCGCTGTTCTAGCACATGTAGAGGTGGTGATGTCACCACCCCACTGCTGAACCAAAGTCCTTGCAGTATAAAAGAAGACACCCACTGTAGCTTGGGATAGCCTGAGCCTCTCTCATTGACTCTGAGACCATTGGCATGCTAAGAGGGACACACACACATCTTGCCATCCCTTGGGCCTGATTAATCTGCAAATTTGTTACCCTGCACAGCCCTGATCTTGTCTGATCTTGGAAGATAAGCAGGGTCAGGCCTGGTTAGTACTTGGATGGGAGACCGCCTGGGAATACCGGGTGCTGTAGGCTTATACCATAGTCTTTCGAGACTGAAGGTTGCCAACCAGCAGAAGTTGTGTTATGTTCCACGAGCTCATTACAACCCAAGAGTGAGCTTATTGCATGTTCATTCGCAGAGGGCTTGAACTCATTGCATTGACTCTTTTCCGTACTGAACAAGCTTGCTTCTTGGTAAATCGTAGCCCCGAGCATTATAGAAATTGTCAGCTCTGTCCATGTGACCAACTATGGGACACTGAGCATGTGTTTCAGGGGCAGGATGGTGGGGGGGGCAGAGCAGGGGGACCCACCCCCAATATCATGCATCAGCAGCTCTTTTGCACAGAACTTCCACTTGTATACTCTGTACAGATGGGGAATGTGTGAAAGTGTGGGGTAGGAACTACCCCTGGGTCCTCCTTTCCCCCTTCGCATGTTCAGTCCTCTTTTTGGGCAGGTGAACAGGGCTAATCTTTAGGAGACATTAGGGGTAGTAGAAGCAAGTGAATGAAGAGAAGAGAAGAGAAGGGTGTAGAATTGTACCCATGGTCAATAAATTAAGAGCTTCAAGTACCTCAGGGCCCAATCTCATCCAACTTTCCAGCATTGATGGGGCATGTGCGGCATCCTGGAGTGGAGGGGCAGTCATGGATGCCTCCTCAAGGGAGGCAAATGTTTGTTCCCTTACATCGGTGTGCCATTGAGGCTGCATTGGTGTTGAAAATTTGGGTAGGATTGGGTCCTTAAGCAAGTACATTTACTTTAGAGAGAGAGTGTCAGACCAATCCCATCCACACTTTCCTGGGAGTAACCCCCATTGACACTAATGGGACTTACTTCTGAGTAGACATGCATAGGATTGGGCTGTGAGACAGGACAGTACAGCAGTACAAGCAAGAGCTCTGACTTGGAACCTGCCAAGTTCCAACCTCTTGTACGGATGCCTTCCAGGTGCTTAATTACCCTTCTATTTTTGCACTTGAGTACTATATGGTAGTACAGTAGTTTGGGTAGTCAGTTGGGTAGCTAATGCAGGAGACTTACTGAATCTCTGGTGAACTGCCATACATAGTAATACAAGAATGGGCTGCATTCAGCTTAGTGGGCCACAAGTTGTGCTCAGCCAGAGTTACCAACAGGAAGTCATGGATCTAGGCTTAGTAAATTAATTGCAACTGTTCCTTTCCACACAGTCCAGCCTTCTCCTTCCTTTTGGACTAAAAGGAATTTTGCTGCAGCCCTGTGTTAAGTGCCCTTCAAGGAAGCTGTAAAAGATGCTGTTAAATAAACCTGTTCAAATATGAACAAGGTATGTGTGTTCAGATATGTGTTCAGATATGTGTGGGGTCTGAATGAGTCATCTCAGTTCAAGAGACGATAGAGTTCAAATCTGTGATGGATTTATAAGGGCTCACCCCCTCCCAATCTGTTCTACAATGCTATCGGCCTGTGGCATAGCTAGAGGGGGTGCAAAGCACTACGTTTTGCAGGCACTGTGCATACGCCTCTGTTTTTCTCTCACCGCCCGGAATGGCTCAGAAGGGGAGGGGCCACTTACATGCCACAGTGAGGTCCCCTGCAAAACTTAGCGCTTTCCACCCCCATCTAGCTATGCCACTGGGCCCACCTTAGACGATTGTAGCAACTATGTATATTGCTATGTATGTAGCAATATACATCAAGTGCTGTGGATACATAGGAAAAGTGTGCTATAAATAGCAAGCATTGCTATCCACACCTCCACAGCCTAAAGAGGGAAGTTATCCAAAACTTTCCACCCATATGGTTCCTTTTCTTGACTGGCTTGGGTATTATCAGGTATATTATCATGCAATGTCCTACCATTTAATTTAATCACTCCCTTCTAGAGTGAATGGCTCAGTGTTAAAATGCTTTAAAAGGAACATTTGGTTTCCCAAATGAAGGACAATAAATGACTTTGACAACAAGCTGGATGTTGTCAGATACAATACCCGGCATCAAATAAAAGCCCCAATTTAGCTGGCAGGTTATAAATTTGGGGCTGGTTTGCATTTGGGACTTCTGGCCATAAAAGCAGTGGGACAAACACATGGACTATATTCATGGTGGAGGTCAACCAGAAAATTAAGATGTTCCAGACACATCCTTTTACAAGCGTGGGGTCTTTATTGTCTTGGTTGGAGTGTGTTTGTGTGAGTGTTTTAAGAATGTTAAGTCTTACTAGGGGTCTCATTACTGAAATTAAATTGTGTGGTTAATCAAGAGATGCTCAGTTGGGTAGAGGTGAACGAAGATGACCTTCGTTCTTCTAATGCAATCTTCTTGCTGCTTAAACGCATACAGTTTGAGTACGTAAAGAGCTCACTTTACCAACAAGGCTGGTTGGAAACATGAGGTGTTCTGGGCTGGGACAAACTGAAGCCTATGAAGAACCACAGAGAACTTGTGAGTGTGTGCTTGTATCACAAGCTTTCTTACTCCCCTTCAAGTGTTTGGAGACTGTGCAGCCTTTTATGACAGTCTCTTTGGTCATATCATAGGCATTCAAGGCGGGGTTGTCTGGTTTCCAGATCTGAGCTAAAGTGTTAAGGGTTTTGCCTCTTTAGGATCCCTGGGGTTAAATCTCAGGGCTAGGAGCCATAAACAAGGGGCAAGGCCATTCCATTTATGCAAGTATTATAGGCAACTGACCAGGGTCAGAGCAACTGTAAACATTCGTAAGACAGGGCCAGACATGGCCCAGTTGGAGACATTTATGTTGGGCCCCAGGTTCAAATACAAGGTCTGTAAAATCTTAGAGATGTAAATAAAACTGATTACAGACTTTATATCTCTAAGGTAGAATGGAAAGCAATCAAAATGTGTGCTTAAAACGCGCATGTGAGTAAATGGACCAAATGCAGCAAAGCACACTTTAAAATAAAATTGCATTCAAGACTAGAGTAGATTATCATAGTGTGGGATCCCCTTAGGCACGGGAGCAATTGGTCCAATTAGTTTAAAGCTGGACCTGCATGAGAAAGTGCATGTGGGATTCCCAGGTGCCTCTCCACCCAGGCACTGACCAGGCATGGATCTATTTAGATTCAGCAAGGCAGCCGTATAGTTTACATCCTCGCCGGACCATGCCCTGTGACTTTCTGGTGGATGTTTCTGCTGTTTACCTCCTGGTTCATCAGGCTCCACCCCTGAGCCACCAGACACAGGTAGTATTTGCCTCATGGGGTGAGATGATGCCCTGATGATGCCCAAGTCACAGTTAGGCTTCTTCCCAGCCCTCCATCCTCTGCTCTTAGAACATAAGAAGAGCCCCGCAGAATCTGGCCAAAGGCTCATCCAGTCCAGCTTCCTGTATCTCATAGTGGCCCACCAGATGGTGGGCAAGGTTCACACTTTGAGCCTTATGAGGTCTGGCTACTCTTTCAAAGCTCTCTGAGAGGATCAGGCAGGACTGCTTTGTTTTTTTTGTAACCCCCTTTATAACAGGGGTTCGGATTGCTCTGCCCCCCCTCTCCCAGCTTGCATTCCATTCTCATTCCAGAACTAAAGTCAACTTTTGTGCCTTTGGCAATATCCAGAATCCACATTTAACTATTTTTTTTTTTTTTTTGTAAAAGTATTCTGAATCTTTTCAAAAGCAACTTCCAGGAAACCCATGAAATTTTATTTCCTGGGGATGGATTTTTAAGGCTCTAACGTTAAGCAGCCACTTTCTGGATTCCAAACTTGCTACTCCCCACCTTTAAAATCCCTAAATGCAGAAGTAGCCATAATTGGTCACGCTGGAAAAAAGACATTTGAATTAAGAGAGCACGAACTCACATTTTTGCAAGCATATTTCAGCCAGCAGCAGCATTTGCTTGAGATTTTTTTTTAAAAACACAAATCCTTTCCAGCTCTACTCATGCACTTGGAACTGGCTGCGTAGACCACTTGGTCCCCCTCTCTAGCTGTCACTCATACGGATTGCAGGAGATCTCTGCAGGCTGTGCACGTATTCTGCTGGGGAATCAGGTTGCTGAATGAGTGCAGCTGAGTCTAGCAGAAACTGGAGACAAGATAGTCACGAGTCTGGAACCCGCTTCTACAAACCTACCTAAAGGGGGTCTGCCCAGCCCAGGCTGCAAGTATGCAACCAGGTGGAAAAACGGGAGACTGAAATTGTAGATCCCGCTTGAGGAGGTTTGGATAAACTCATTTCCTGGTTTCTATACAGGATGTCCAAATCTCATAAGATTTTCCCCTTTGAAGTGAAAGAAGGGTGGCCAAGCTACCTCCGAAACTAGGGTGAAACCTAGGGGCAGTCCTGTGCCCCCTTGGTGTAGCGCCTAGGGCATGTGCCCCACAGGCTCTGCCCTAGTTACACCTCTGGCTGAGCCAATAAAAGGTTGGAAGAACGAACAGCAAACAGGCCTGAGAGCAACTGATATGAAAGAAAGGGGAAAACAGAAACACAGTAGCATAGCTAGAGGGGGTGCAAAGCACTAAGTTTTTCAGGAGCTTGAACACACAGTGCAAGGGGTCCCTCCCTCTCCCCTTCGGAACCATTCCCGTTCAGGCTCCTGCAAAACTTAGTGCTTTCTGCCCCCTCTAGCTACGCTAACGCAGAGACAGCAAGTTACGGGTTGGAAAGAGGCTGAACGCATTGGAATGAATGAACATTTGACTGCCATTTTATGAAATTAACAAGGACACTGGAATCACTGGTCTGTTTTTTTTTTAAGGACTGGTCCCATTACAGGAGAATTAAAAAAAAAATGTGGACTTCATCGCCTCTTTGGACAACTGAAAACGCAGGGTGGAATGCAGATGGGATTATCTGCTTTCTAAGCAGAACTGTGGAGTGATTACGAACCATGTTCTCTAACTCTGGTTTAATCAACGTGTCTGGTTTGCAATTAATAGAGAAGAGAAGTCAAATAAATGAGTTAAAGCAACAAAATGAGAGACTCTGAAATCTATATTAATCAGGATTAGGGGAGACTTTAAAATGTATGATGATTACATAAACCGATTATAGACAAGTCGGAGTGACGCACTTTCAGTTCTTGTTTCGCTGGGGTGTGGAAACAACAGTGATCTGTCTTGGTTTGTGTGCTCACTGAGTTCCCAAGTTGTCCTAAATAACAGGCAGTTTCTTTTAGCAGTATGTTTTTAAAGATTTCCAAAGGATGAGAGAAGGAACTGTACCCATCTAGGTGTCCTGTAAAATTGGAGGAATGGTCTCCACTGAACACAGTAAATGTATGTAGGAGCAGGATGTAAGTCTCACTTACATCCTGTAGAAAACTGTAGAGCAAACTGGGGAGTTGGGAAAAATCTAGCAATTGAGAATTGAGGGAAGGGGGGCACTGTTGGGTATTCCACCCCCAGCAGCCACATTTCTTTGGCTGGCCTTGTTGGAACTAATCCCATTTGGGGCACTTGGGGCAAAACTGGAGGGTGCTCATAGGGTTTCATTGGGGAGAGATGAAGCAGGGTGATTTTGGGGATAGGCTTGGATGATATACCCAATCCTGAACCAGTCCCCTGCACATGTCCATAATCCCTTGGGGGCGGTTTAAGATCAGGAACATCATCTAATATCATTCTTGGTTCCTTCCCATTTCTATCCATTGCAATGAGACCACTAATTGAGAAGGAAGGGAGGAGGTAGGATGCACCTGCAGCCTGAGTGCACATGTTCCTATGTGGTCCTAAAGATACAGGCAGTTTCCTTTAGCAGATTTCCAAAGAGCGAGAGAAGGGGCTGTACCACAATTATGTGGGGCCAGTTCAGGATCATCCCAACCGGCCCCTCGCGGAACAAGACCTCTCAGAAGGCATTGCAGATTGCCTGTATTCCTTGTGTTTTGGAGCAATTTGACAAGGAAGCAGGCGGTGTCATGAATATGTACAGTTTAGGCCTAGTAGCATTGCAAAGCCTGAACCAAGCTAAAACAGTAACACAGAAGTGGCTTGCAGTTCCTAGCTGCTAGGAATTTACAACTCAATGGAAGGTGATTATGTAGCACCTAGGCAGCCAGAAAGACGCCCCTCAAGGATGGAATGCAGCTGTAGATCTCCAGGGGGGAGGGAAGAGCTGAGAGGGCGAGCATCCAGCCCCACTTCCGGAGGACAGGGTCTTTTGGTCTTTGTCTCTTGGTGAGATAGGTGGTGGGTGCACATCCTGCCCCGCCAGGACCATGTGGCCTCTTAGGTAACTGACCTGAGGATCTACAAAAGAAGCTGACCCAGGTGAGAGTCAGAGAATAATAGAGTTAGCCAGTTAGCTTTGTTGTTTTATGCTGATATGTTTCCTAGAAGTTTTTATGCCTCTAGCATTTGCTGCCTTTTGTAACTTTTTGTAACCCTATGTACTTAATAAAGTAAAACTCCTTTTACCATGTTGGTTCATTGTCTGTTGGGGACAAAGGTTCAGAATCCTGCCTAGCCGTTCAGCAAGCTACCCAAAATCCTCATTGTGGACTAGAAACTTGAGGACTGAGACTTTAAGTAAAGAAAGTGCTCAGTGCCTTCAAGGGATATAGTTAAGCCTAGAGGGTCTCCGTGTCCCTGGACTGAGGCACTGGCTCTTACAGGGTGGTGGCAGTACTACCGAACAGGGATCTTTGAGGGCTCTAGGGTTCAGAACCAACAACCCTGAGCACCCCGAAACCCTGGGAGTGAGACCAAGTATATGACAGGCGGGTGGGCAGTCAGAGAGCTCAGTCCTTACCTGAGCAAGAACCAGTCACTCAGACTCAGGTACTAGGCTGGGCTGGGCAGATTTACAGTCTCAGGTGTGGCTCCTTTTGTCACTTGGTCCCTGCCCAGCTGGCAGTTGCGATAATACCCTTAGGCAAAGCAGTAGCTAGAGGGGAGCCAGGATGGGCATTGCCCACCTTGAGTCAGCAGTTTGCCCACCCTCGCTTACTTATTTTGCACACCAGTGTATATACTCGACATAATTGCCCACCCTGAAAAAATAGTCACCCACCCACCTCTAGAATCCCGATGGTGGGCCTGCCCTTGGGCCACTCACAGAGACGATGCTGAAGTGTAACAGGTGAGCCACTTTCTGCCTTTCAAGCTCCCATGGCAATGCAGAGAGACCCCTGACTCTCCAGTGTCTTATGGTAGCGGTACAGGATATTTTGCCATCTCCCAATATTTGCACAGTTTGGCTGTCGGCCAGTTCAAGCAGGCAACCTCATTTTTCCATCCCAGCTCCCTCAATCCGTATTCAAGAGAGGCAAACGCTGAGTCATGTCCACTGAGTCAGACAGTATAAAAATAGCCGGATCACTTTTACCTTCATCAGATAAATTACCTATTTTAAATATATCTTAGATCGCTGTATGAAGAAGTACAATTCTAGCTTGCTTTTTCAGATTTTGCATTAAGGCTTATTTACATTGAAATTACAAAACTTTTGGCCTCCTGTATTTGCCGTGTATCGTGCCCAAGTTGGACACAGAGCCCCATGTCAAGCAGGAAGTAGTGAGCTTAATGCTTCCTCTGACACAGCGGTGTAGCTAGAGGGCGTGCAAAGCATTAGGTTTTGCAGGGAGCCTCACTGCGGTGTGCAAGCAGCCCTTCCCCCTCCTCTCCGGAGTCATTCGGAGCAAAAAGGAATGGCTCTAAAGGGGAGGGGCCGCTTGCACGCCACGGTAAGGCTCCCTGCTTTGTACCCCCTCTAGCTATGCCACTGCTCTGACATTTTCAAGTTTCTAGGAATCTAACTGCGCACATCTGTATAATAACATAAGAACAGCCCCACTGGATCAGGCCATAGGCCCATCTAGTCCAGCTTCCTGTATTTCACAGCGGCCCACCAAATGCCCCAGGGAGCGCAACAGATAACAAGAGACCTGCAAGGCCTCCTGGGAATTGTAGTTAAGAACATAAGAACAGCCCCGCTGGATCAGGCCATAGGCCCATCTAGTCCAGCTTCCTGGATCTCACAGCGGCCCACCAAATGCCCCAGGGAGCACACCAGATAACAAGAGACCTCATCCTGGTGCCCTCCCTTGCATCTGACATTCTGACATAGCCCATTTCTAAAATCAGGAGGTTGCGCATACACATCATGGCTTGTACCCCGTAATGGATTTTTCCTCCAGAAACTTGTCCAATCCCCTTTTAAAGGCATCCAGGCCAGATGCCATCACCACATCCTGTGGCAAGGAGTTCCACAGACCAGCCAATTAGAGGATAGGTCCTCTCATGGATTGAGAACTGGTTGAAGAACACATCTGCATTGCTATCTACTTAATAAGTGTCTGCCGTGATTTCATTCGGTCTCTTGCAGATTCGCCCTGGCTGCTTCACAGAAAAAGCTCCCTCACATCTAAGAATTTAGCACAGGAAAGATGGTACTCTACAACACTTAGGAGGCTTTTTCTGTCAGGGAACAGGCAAAAATCAAAACCCAAAATAACTGCCACCTCAGTTTTGACATCTCATTCTGTAAAATGGGTATGAAATGGGCTCTAAATCTCATGGAAAGGAAACATTCTAATCAGCAGGTCACTGTGTTTCCTCCCTGATGTCTGGCTTGTAAACAGCTGTTTGCCTGTAGCAAATTAGAATTTAGGAAAACATACTTTTTAAACATAGTGAAAAGGAATTTTTTGTTTTCAAAACAGAAAAAGTTTGATGTGGCCCTCTCCCTGACATGCCATTGTTGCCTTACATGGAAATATACAGGTATATGTGGTGCATGCCAGGAACACATGTTCTTGGCCAGCTCGCGTTGCTTTGCTTGGGCTGATGGCGAGAGAACACCAAGTCCCACAGGACTGTGGGAAAAAGGCCAAACTTTGGCTTGTTGGTGCAGCCTCTCTCCTTCTTTCACTGGCTCATGAAAAGGCTTGCCCTGAAACATTCCACGGCAAGTTGCGCCTTGCTCGGTTGTCTGATTCAGACATGCAAGAATGCCACATCTTCGGAGCTTCCTGGCTTTGGAAGGAGAAGCAATGCAGGCAAATAGGTGAACAGAGGTGGGTGCCCCCTCCCCAATTTGCTGCCCGAGGCGACCGCTTCAGTTGGCCTCATGGATGGGCCGGCCCTGATTGTGTGGGAGACTTGTTTCCTCACCCAGGAGGTGAGTGGACGGCCTGTTTAGAGGCCATCAAAGATGCTTCCAAGTATGCCCTGGGAGGGTGGAGGCAGAAAGGCGTGTGAGAAGAAGTCATAGCAGCAAGGAAACAAGCTTATTGTGGGATGCTAATTAGGGTTAATCCGAGGGAAGGGTTTACGTCACCCCTTACTGCTGTGTCAGGAGAGTTTCAACCCAGTTCAAGGACAGGAACATTCAGCCCCTCAGGTGGAGGCGGGAAGAGCGTTCATCTCATCTGCCTCGACTCCTCCCTTGTTGAACAAACAGCTTTTCTTGATGCCTCATTACCCCGACCTGGCCTGATTAATGGCACAGGCATTTTTTGAGGCGGCTGGGGAACCTGAACCTGTGGAGCAGTTGCGCAGGAACTGGATTCAGAGGCCAGCCCGCTCCCATAAAGCAAGTTCCCCATGCACTGAAGCGACACCCACAGGTGCCACCTCTAATCTTGCCTTGGAAGGCCGGAGGCCTGAAAGGGCCTGAAGCCTCTTCCAACAGATGTCACTTCCGGTAGCGTAGCTACTGGGGTGGCGGCATGGCGAGTATTGCAGGGGCCGCAATGCGTCGTGTGAGTGGCCCCTCCCACTGAAGCAAGTGGGAGGAACCGCTTACATGGTGCATTGCAGCACCTGCAATACTTACCGCACCACCCCCCATAGCTATGCTACGGGTCACTTCTTAGTGATGCAGAAGCTGGTCCAATCAAGACCCTTCTGTCTGCACTCTTGGGGTAATGTGAGAGTCCTCGGGCCATGATGGAGAAGCCCACCATGTGGCTCCCTCTAGTATTGCCCCCAGGGCTAGCCCAAGACCTCCTGATGCCTGAGATGACTTATCAAATGCTGCCGCCCCTAACCCAGTGATGTTCCAGCCTCTGCCCCTCCCACTCCCCAGTGCTGTAGCTCAGCAATTTCCTCCCCTCCACAGTTCCTCTTCGTCTCTGTCCGCCATTTTCTTTTCCAGTCCAGGGAGTGGCAATGGAGGCAGGAAGGTGGGCAGAGGTGGGCTACCCCAACCTTTCTGCTACCTGAAGCGACTGCTTCAGTTGGCCTCATGGGCAGTGTTCCCTCCAAGGTGCGCAGCTCCCAGTCGAGCTCCATGCAGTGCAGAACCTGGAAACTCAGAGGTTCGGCAGTGATGTGATGATGTCACTGCCCAACATCTGGAAGCACTGTTGTGGTCATGGCACCAGACAGTTGTTGGAGGGATCCGCACACTGGCCAGCCTGAATTGCCCCTCAGTACATATCAAGCAGCCTTATACCGAGTTAAACATTTGGTCCACCTAAGGTCAGTATCCAGGGTTTCAGACAGAAACATCTCCCCTTACTTGGAGATGTCAGGAACTGAATCCAGAATCTTCTGCATCTACTACTGAGCATGGCTGGCAGGCAAAGGAGCTTGAGCAGAGAGGTTTCATGCCTGTGACATTCATGTTTTCCAGTGGTGGAGTGGCCCTGCAGTGTCATTTAAGGAGAGTCCCTTAGTGGCAAATGTACCCATTGCTCAGAATGAGATGGTAGACTGAGGTGGGAGAATTCTATGGACCACTTAAGATTGCAGGTGGACGGACTGGGTTTTCCAGTCCCTCCCTGTAAGAAAGTGCTCTCTGCAGAGCAAACGAGCACATCAGGGTGAAAGGGTCAGTGCAAACTTCTCCCTGATGTGCTTCTTTGCTACATGCAGGGAGTATTCAGAAATGGGCAGCTGTCTGCAGCCTGGGGTGGCCAGTGCCAACAGCTTTGCACTGCAGGGCCAAAGTGGACATTGCATGAAGCAGGTCATTTGCCCTGGGGGGGGGGGCTTGATTTTCCTTCTGGGTGCAGCACTTTGCACGTGGCTCCATCAGCACTCAGCTCACTGTGGCTGCATGGTGAGTAGGGTGGCTGAGGGAGGGGTGGCAAGGGCGTGGGCCCTGCGTGAATGCTGTGCTTTGGGCCCCACCACTCCTGACGTTGGCCCTGCGTAGGAGACCCCGATTCAGATTGTGGCCATGGTGGGGGAGGGGGATTAAGCCTACCCCTCGACCATGTTCTGGACCCAGATGAAGCTCCCCTGCATGTGTCATCGCCCTGGAAAAAAAGCTTCAGTGGGCTGTAATGGGAGCTTTCTACTCAGTGTGGTGAAGATCATGACTGCGTGGGGAGTAGGCCTAAAGCCCCTTCCACTGCTGTGGTCCTGACCCCACTGGCCCTGAGACGGCCCAACCTGATTTGCTGCCTGAAACTGCAGTCAGTCTACCGCCCCCCCCCCTGCAGTTCTGCTGACCACCCCCGTGTCAGCCAGTCAGTCAGCCAACTCATAAGAACATAAGAACAGCCCCACTGGATCAGGCCAGAGGCCCATCTAGTCCAGCTTCCTGTATCTCACAGCGGCCCACCAAATGCCCCAGGGAGCACACCAGATAACAAGAGACCTGCAAGGCCTCCTGGGAATTGTAGTTAAGAACATAAGAACAGCCCCACTGGATCAGGCCATAGGCCCACCTAGTCCAGCTTCCTGTATCTCACAGCGGCCCACCAAATGCCCCAGGGAGCGCACCAGATAACAAGAGACCTGCAAGGCCTCCTGGGAATTGTAGTTAAGAACATAAGAACAGCCCCACTGGCTCAGGCCATAGGCCCATCTAGTCCAGCTTCCTGTATCTCACAGCGGCCCACCAAATGCCCCAGGGAGCGCACCAGATAACAAGAGACCTGCAAGGCCTCCTGGGAATTGTAGTTAAGAACATAAGAACAGCCCCACTGGATCAGGCCAGAGGCCCATCTAGTCCAGCTTCCTGTATCTCACAGCGGCCCACCAAATGCCCCAGGGAGCGCACCAGATAACAAGAGTCCTCATCCTGGTGCCCTCCCTTGCATCTGGCCTTCTGACATAGCCCATTTCTAAAATCAGGAGGTTGCACATACACATCATGGCTTGTACCCCGTAATGGATTTTTCCTCCAGAAACTTGTCCAATCCCCTTTTAAAGGCGTCCAGGCTAGACGCCATCACCACATCCTGTGGCAAGGAGTTCCACAGACCAACCACACGCTGAGTAAAGAAATATTTTCTTTTGTCTGTCCTAACTCTCCCAACACTCAATTTTAGTGGATGTCCCCTGGTTCTGGTGTTATGTGAGAGTGTAAAGAGCATCTCTCTATCCACTCTGTCCATCCCCTGCATAATTTTGTATGTCTCAATCATGTCCCCCCTCAGGCGTCTCTTTTCTAGGCTGAAGAGGCCCAAACGCCGTAGCCTTTCCTCATAAGGAAGGTGCCCCAGCCCAGTAATCATCTTAGTCGCTCTCTTTTGCATCCCTCCCCCCTACCCAAGTACCACCATCCTCTACCCCCACCACTGGTTCTAAACTGGCCAGGCTGGAAGCAGAACCTCTCAACTCCCAGCATTCTCTCCACCACCATCTGGCTAGTTCACAGCTAGCGGGAGTTGCAGAAAGGGCAGGGAGCCCTTTTGGCAGCAGTGCCCTTCAGCATCAGCCACACTGCTGAAGTCAGGGGGGACTTGTGTAGCAACCCCATTTCTTAATTGCAGGGCAGTTCAAATCCATTTCCAGCTGGCTTGGAGGCGTAGTGTGGGCGTGCATGGAATTGGGCCGGCAAGGTGACAATCACAGCCCATTCCCAATCACTTGAAGGAAGAGTTCGCTTGGAACAAAAGCTCAAAGTCTTGCTGAACCGAAACGGGGCATTGGCAGCCTAGGCAGGCCAGACCACAAGCAGCAGGAACATTGATGTCCTTCAAACCCCTGCAATGGATCTTGGGGCACCTCTCCTGGTATGTGCAGTGCAGGTCCTTGGGACAGCACGTGAGGCTTTTGCTTGAGTCAGACCATGGATCCATCTAGCTCAGGAGTTTCAACACTGACTGGCAGTGGCTCTGCAGGGTTCCAGGCAGAGAACCCTACCTCAAGATGCCAGAGACTGGAGCTGAGATTTCTGCATGCAAAGCATGTGCTAAGCTGCTGAGCTACAATCCTGTCCCTATCCCACCATAGGCCTCCAGAAAGTTACTGTCTAGGGAGCTCAGTCCCAACGTGCTTGGATTCTTATTTCCAAGTGAGTGTAGCCGTTTGCATGAGGACTAATGCCAAGCAAAGAGAACTTGCCTCCAGCTCCAGGATTACTGGCAGCTTTTCAATTGGAGCCGGAAAAAAGGGGTAGTTTCACTCTAGGCCTAAGAGCCCTGCTGGATCAGGCCAAAAAACCATCGAGTCCAGCCTCCTGTATCTCACAGTAGCTCACCGGATGCCCCAAAGCACACAGGGCAAGAGACCTGCATCCCGGTGCCCTCCCTTGCACCTGGTATTCTGAAGTAGCCTGCTTCTAAAATCAGGAGGTTGCACATACCCATCGCGGCTTGTCACCTGTGATGGACTCTTCCTCCAGAAATTTGTCCAATCCTCTTTTAAAGGCATCCAGGCCAGATGCCATCGCGACATCCTGTGGCAAGGAGTTCCACAGACTAATTACATGCTGGGTAAAGAAATATTTTCTTTTGTCTGTCCTAGCTCTCCCAACAATTTTAGTGGATGTCCCCTAGTTCTGGTGTTATGTGAGAGGGAAAAGAACACCCCCCTATCCACTTTATCCTTCCCCTGCATAATTTTCCTGAATCCTGTCCCCCCCCAAGGCTCATTTTTTTCTAGACTGACGAGACCCAAAGGCTGTAGCTTTTCCTCGTAAGGGAGGTGCCCCAGCCCAGTAATCAGTAATTACTTTCTCAGCTCTTGGAGCGATACTGATAGTATTGTGTTTTGCTATGCTGTAGGCTGCTTCAAAAACTGTTGGTAAGTAGCACAGATGTATACTTGTGACACAGTTATAAATACTTTAAATAAAGAAATAAAATACATCTCTTCATCTTATTCAGCCTTAGAACAGATGTTTAGTGGGATGACAGTTCTGCAAGGAAGGCCATTGCTGGTCCCACTGGGCAGATAGGGTGACCAGGTGGAGAGAGCTGGCCCAAAGCTATCCAGTGTGTCCAGGGCTCAGCTGGAATTCAAAAGCAGGCCTTTTAGATCCACTGGGTGGCCCCATACTGGTTGAAAGGGACTCCCCCACTGCCAACCCATTTCAGCAGTTCAGGAATTCTGGAAAGGAAGTCCTAATGAGGCTGTCACACTGACCTCCCCAGCCACACACTGATGAGAAATTAGAATTAAGCACTCAGAGTATCGCACAGTGAAAGCAAGATTTCCCACTTACCGAAAGGCAGTACAAAAAAGAAAGGCAGCCAGCAGAGGATGAAGACACCAACCACGATCGCAAGAGTCTTGGCAGCTTTCTTCTCCCTGGAGAACTTCAGGAGACGCACCGAAAGGGAGCTCCTGAAAGTGTGCCCCTTGTTCTTGGCACTGGCTAGGGAGTCCTCCAGGACACTGCGACAGTGGATCCGAAGGACGACCTCCATGGACTTGTTCCGCTCCTTCTTGACTCCGGCCTCCAAGCTCTTGGTGGTCCTCCTGGCCACCACGTAGATGTTGAAATACATCACCAGGATGACCGTGAGAGGCAAGTAGAAGGAGAAGAGGGAGGAGAAGACCGCATAGCCTGGCTCCTCGGTGATGCTGCAGTGCTGCTCGTTCTCGGGGGGTGCCTCTTTCCAGCCCAGGAGGGGCCCGATGGAGATGACCATGGAGGACAACCAAACCACTACCAAGATGATCACCGCCTTCTTCTCGGTCATGATGGTCGGGTACTTGAGCGAGTACTTGACCCCGATATAGCGATCCACTGAGATGATGCACAGGCTCATGATGGACGCCGTGCAGCACAACACGTCCACGGCCGCCCAGATGTCGCAGAAGATGCGCCCGAAGACCCAGTAGTCCAGGACTTCCAAGGTGGCCGAGAAGGGCAAGACCGTGGTGCTGAGGAGCAAGTCGGCAATGGCCAAGTTGATGATGAAGTAGTTGGTCACTGTCTGCAAGTGACGGTTGCAGGCCACGGAGAGGATGACCAGGATGTTGCCCACAATGGCCGAGAGGATGAAGAGGGCCAGGAAGACCCCAACGCCCACGGACTGCAGGCTCAGGGCCAAGGTGGTGCTACTGTTGGAGTGGGCGTCTTCTCCTGCCAAGGAGCCATTGACACTTTCCGCAGCCTCTCCCGTGTGGTTCCCATTCAAGCTGGCATTAATCCGGTCAGTGAAAGTCATTCTTTTTAGAAAGGGCCCGTTTCCATGGGGGGCAGGCTCCGTGCAGAAGGGATGCCCAGGAAAGGAGCCACCAGCATGCTGCCTCCCCCCTCCCGAATCACCCCGGCTCCTGTAGGGCACCTGGCTGTCTTCCTCCCACCCACCCCCAGGTGCCTGCAGCTAACAAGTCTCTGTCTCAAATACAAAGAGTTTGCTCCCTTCCTCCGCAGTCAGTGTGGCAGAATAAATCCTTCCAAGGACAGACCTTCTCCCCACACTTCTCCCAGCATCACCCTACACCATCAGGAATGCTGCTCCGCACCTATACCACCTCCGCATGCATCAGCCAGGCACACAGAAGCAGGCAGCCACGGCAGAATCCGTTGGGATACATACCAGACCTCCACTGCTCTGCCCTCCCAAGAGACAGTGCCAAGAGCCTGGGCAGATCCCCCTCTTCCATTTATCTGCCCTCTCTTGTCTCACCCATCAGGTGTCTTGCCAGGGTGCCCTCTTCCAGCCAACTCCTCCACTACTTCCTCAGTCAAACTCTGTGGCCAGCAAGATCTTCCTGCCTTCTCTCTGGTCACCCCACCGGAGGGGGTGGGGGGTGAAATCCCTTGCACACACAAAAAGAAGTTGAATTAAAAAAAAAATAAACAAAAATCAACCAGAAATGGGGGGTAGTGATGTGGGTGGCAATGCCCCCCCCTTCTTGGTCCTCAGGTTGCCTTCATCCAGGATGGTGGGCTGCTGAAGCAGCTGCAGGTGTTTTTGGAAGGCGGTCCTCCTGGTCCCAGGAGGTGCCTTGTCAGTTTCCAGTGCCGGCTGGTCAATTTCACGCCCGGATCCGGGGCGATCAATGGCATTCAGTGCGCGGCGCCTTTGCGGTGCAATCCGAGTGGGAGCCCTTCAGGTGTGCAAACTTTGCATCCAGTTGGTGGAGGAGCTCGCAGAGGGGGACCGATCCCAGCTCCAGGCTGCCTTGGCTGCTCCCTCCCGCCGCCATCACCAGCAAGGCGGCTTCCCCATGTCCTCCTGGAGGGCTGGTGACCTGCTCCTGCTTGCAGGGGTTGGAAGGGGCTTTGCAAGTTGCGGGAGAGCAGGGATGGCTCTCCAGGCAGCAGCAATCTGGATGCAGGAGGGGTGGGGTGGGGGTTGAAGGGGCCAGAGGGCTGCGAGGAAGAGGCCCTCCTGGTGTGGGGAGGACAGGAGCGTGGAGGAGAGGAGAGGATACGCTGCTCTCTGGGTCGTTGGCGAGGGAGGTGGAACAGCTACCCAAAATAGATTCATTGAAGGATTTCCAGCGCCTGAGCCATGCGCCGGAGAGGCGCTAGGGGGCAGCAAAGGGCAGCAATGCGTCCCTCCCTTGGCAAGAGAGCTCTGCGGTCTCTGGTCCATTGTAATGATGGAGCCAGTGGCATAGCCAGAGGGGGGGCACGGCACTAAGTTTTGCAGGGAGCCTCGCTGCGGCGTTGCCTCCGTTTTACTCTCACAGCCCAGAATGAATCCAAAGGGGGGTGGGGCACGGCACAAAGAGGCTCCCTGCAAAACTTAGTGCTCTGCACCCCTTCTAGCTACGCCACTGTTTGGAGCTGGCGTTGTCCTGAGTTAATGACCCTCCGCCACACACACATGCGCGCGCGCGCACACCTGAACTGCCTTCGATATCTTGGCTGATGGGCATAAAAGTGCATCCGGCTGACATAAGCCCAAGGGCAGCCACAGGTTGGTCTAGGTTGGGGACTGGACAGACCAATAGAGGAAAAGGCCATCACAGGTTACAAGCCATGATGTGTATCCACCTCCTGGTTTTAGAAGCAGTCTACATCAGAAGGCCAGGTGCGCCGGAGGGCACCAGGATGCAGGTCTCTTCTTGTCTCGTGTGCTCCCGAAGGCATCTGGTGGGCCACTGCAGTGGCATAGCTAGAGGGGGTGCAAGTGCAGCACCCTCTCCCTTTTGCAGGGGGCCCCTCTGCAGTGTGCAAGTGGCCCCTCCCTTTTGGAGCCATTCCAGGCGGGGGAGCAAAATAGCAAATGCCAGAGAAGAACCAGAGAAGAGTCGAACATTCAATTTATTCTTTAGTTAGAGGAACATAAGTACATTGGTAGCATAAAAATCACCAACTTTCCTTTTTTGCGGAATAGATACGTGTCTGTGAGATTTCATGGAGAGGAAAGTCACAGATTGGCGCTGTGGAGGGACTCTTGTCTTGCCCTCAAGCCTGTCCATCCACGCACCCTGACCCCACTTCCTGTCTCACCTCATGCTGAAGCCTCCCCCCCCCAATTTGAACCTTCTCAGTGGACTCCATATCATGGTGCCTTCTCTTGCCTCCCTCTATTCCAGTGTTTCAACCAAGCAGTGGCATAGCTAGAGGGGGTGCAAAGCACTAAGTTTTGCAGGGAGTCTCACTGCGGAGTGCAAGTGACCCCTCCCCTTCAGAGTCATTCTAGGCAGTGGGAGCAAACAGAGGCATATGCCTGGCTCCAAAGGGGCAGGATAGGGGCTGCTTGCACTTTGTGGTGCAACTCCCTGCCAAACTTAGTGCTTTGCACCCCCTCTAGCTATGCCACTGTGGCCAAGAGTGACTGGGGGGGAAAGGGAAGAGCATGCTCCAATCACCTTCAATTAAAGAACAAGCTTCACTGATGCACTGCCTCCCTCTTCCCCTTCCAGAAGCCAGACCCCCAACTTCTTTCTCCTTGTGATGGAGATGTGGGGGAACAGCCAGAATGATATAATATCTAAGATTGCCCAAAACACAGAGGAGTTTGGGGGACTTGGATTCAGGAAGCCAAAGCCTAGTTTTGCAGCTTGTCTTATCAACCATTTAGAAGCAGAGCCATGATTTGTACATGACTTTTTGAACAAGGGGGAAGCGGTAGAGTTCTCTGGGGCCTCTTCCAGGCACATTAAGCCCCGACATGAATTCTTGGGATTCAGAACGCGAATGAGGACCTTTTGTAAACAAATACGCATTTTCTGATATTCAGCCGCATTTGATACTGTTTGGCGGCCTTCCCCAGCACTGGACAGTTGCTTTGCTGTGGTCGGGCCTCTCTGCTTGCCACAGTCTTGTGGCCTGCGTTGCATAACTCTGCAACAGCGCACATGCTTTTCATGCAGAAAGCCCCAAGGCTGGTTCTGGGCAGCATGTCCAGCTGAAGCATTCGCAGGCAGCGGGGCTGGGAAAGAGCTCCTGGAGAGTTGCTGCTGGTGTAGCAGCCTGGCTTTGTAAACCACTGAATATGTTTGTAGGGGTGAAAGGAGACTTTTGCACACTCAGCATCCCTTGGCCTGCTATACATCATCAGGGTGTCCATCTCCCCCTAATCTAGCAATTCCCAAACTTACTGGGCCCACAGCACCCTTCTTTCATGGCAGCCTTCCTGGGTCTTCTGGATGCTGCCATTTTGGATTGCATGAGATCTCATGTGAACCAAGATGGCAGTGCCGAGGAGGTCACTGGGGACATCCCGTGGAACCCCCTCGAGTTCACCATAGCGCCTAAGGGTGTTGTGGCATGAACCACTTCCCTATTCTGCAGCTGGCATGTCCCACATCCCCCTCTTATCCCCCTCTCTTCCACAGGATGGGTGTGAAGAATGGGTCCCACCCTGGAACGCCTTTTTGGATCCCAGAGGAAGTTAATTCTACTTCAGCTCTAGACTGAACGCTGAAATCCAGTCTGTAAAAAGGGAGCTGGGGATGGACGTCGTCAAGATGTAGCCCTTACAACAACCAAAGAAGGCAGCAATATTATTATCCCCATGTTGCAGATGGGGAAAACCGAGGCTGGGAGGAAGTGGCTTGTTGCCACCCCATATGCTTTCCCCCAAAGGGGATACCACAACATCTGTGTGGTTATTCTACCTGCCTCTATGGTTCCCTGCCTCCCCTACTCCTTCAGATGCTTCCAGGATAGCCACTCCTCTTCTGACACCAAAGCTCACTTCCCCCTTCCTCTAGCATGCCAGGTCTTTGTTTATAACTGGCTGCAGTAGTTCATCACAACAGCTTGAGATGACAATGCCTCTGCATTTATCTGCGACTTGTTTACACAAACAGCTGCTTTTCCCACAGATAGAAACTCAGCCAGCTAGCAGTGATTTCTTTCTAATGAGGCATGTTTTTGTGCCTTGGGCTGCAGGCCTGTCCCCTCAGGGTTGCGCTCACCACCAGGGTTTCTAAGCCTATTTAAAACACTTTAAGTGTTTGTACTGGCTGCTTGTTGCCAGAGGGCATTCTTCACACCCCCCCAACCAGATTCTGCTTGAAACCAAAAAGCCTTGGGATTCTGTGTTTTTTAAAAATATGTAAAAAAATGTAATGCAAATCAGGAGTAATTATTCACATTTGCTTCTTTTGCACAAGCAGATCTGGCTTGGAATCAGTGACTTTTGTTTCTGCAGGAGTGGGATATTTTGGGCGGAGAAAAAGAGATGTGATGAGGACAGAAGTTTGGGGACAGAAGAATGGCATCTTGAGAGCCACCCAAGTTGAGCAGCCCCGCAGCAGCTTCACAGTGTGACTGGCCCAGATTGAAGGAAATAAACTTGGGCTGGAAGTCATGCTGGACCAGAGGGCATGGACAGCCTGATGCAGTCCCAAGGGCTGTTTAGTCACGAGAGAGAGAGAGAGAGAGAGAGAGAGAGAGAGAGAGCACAAATGACTTGATCACTGCCAGGAAAGGAAGCAAGCAACACTTCAAGGCAGGCAGGAGAAAAGGGCCTAGGAAGCAAGTGGGGGAACCAAGCCCACTCAGGCAGCTTAAAAGAAACAGGACATTTCCCTCGGAAGGGGCCCACTTAATAAGCCCACAGTGGAAACTGACGAGGACATTCCTGATTGTGGAGCAAGTTGTGGAGCTGACTGTGGAGCAAGTCCTTCTCCTCCCCTCCATCACTAGAAAGTAGAGGAGGTACTCCAGAACTCACTTATAGGGTCTAGGTTAGGGCAGCCCTTATTGAGGCCACATCTCACATGACACGACCAGCACTGTTAAATCTTCTTATTGGATCAACCACTGCACAGTTCTCCACAGCCAAGTGGAAGGCCAGTCCTGCCACTCAAACCACCATGGCAGGATTGCTTATGGCAGACTCCTCAGGGAATCTTGTCCACGTGGATCCATCTGCTGTGTGCAGTGAAAGATGCTGGACATGGGCTAGGGCAGATGGTTGCCCTGTTTCTGTTCGCCAGGTAGCCCAGAGGTACTGAGCAAAGAAGGTCTTATTGCTTCTCAGTTACCCCAGTACCTTTGAGTTCATTGCTCAGGGCACTAGAAGGAGGGAACAGGTATATTTGTTAGTGAGCTATTTGGTCAAATATGTCTGGAGTGCTTTTACTTATATCTCCACTGTCTAAAGGATCAGGGATCTACCTTTTCCAAATGCCAGCAATAAATTCAACTAGCACACCCCTGAAGGGGGCACACCCTCCTAAGTTATGATCTTGTCCCTAATGCCACTGCCCTGATGTTTGAAGCAGTCATGAGGGGCTGCTAATTACTTTAGAAAATCTCAATCTGTGGAAGATGGGAAGTGACCTACTACCATATCTTTAAAAATGGGAAAAAGGAAGACCAAGGATATTACAGACCTGTCAGTCTGACTTCAATACCAGGAAAGATATTAGAGCAAATTATAAAATATACAGTCTGCACACATCTAGATAACAACTTAGTGATTAATAGAAGCCAACATGGACTTGTCAAAAATAAATCTTGTCAGACAAATCTCATTTCCTTTCTTGATTGGGTTACTGGCTTTCTGGATGGTGGGAATGCAGTGCATGTCATTTATCTTGACTTCAGTAAAGCATTTGACATTTCCTTGAGATCTTCATCAGCAAGTAGGTAAAATACTCGTATTTGCTAGATGATACAATCATTAGGCAGATTCACAACTGGTTGGACAACAATGACTTTGGGTCAACCTGCAGGATGGTTTTGAGTAGAGTGCTCCTGTGCTCTGTCTTGAGCCCTTTCTTTAACTTATTCATTAATGACTTGGATTAATGAGAGGGATCATGAAGTTGCAGAGGATGAACGCAAGATGAACCTAAGTCAGTAGTGTGGTGCAGCTGCAAAGAAGGCTAACATAATCTTAGCCTGCAGAACCATAGCTTTCAAGTTGCTAACCAACACTGTGTTGGTCAGACCTCACTTGACGTGCTGTGCCCAGTTCTGAGTGCTACACTTCGGGAAAGATGCACCCAAACTGGAGCGGGCTCAGAGAAGACTGACAAGGATGATCAGAGGACTGCAAAACAAGCCCTATGAGGACAGGTTGAAGGAACTTGGAAGGTTTAGCCTGGAGAAGAGAAGGCTGAGGGGGCACTTCTGTGACAGTGCTCTTCAAATCTGAAGGGCTGCCATGGGGTAGAAGGAACAATTTGTTCTCAGCTGCCTCGGAGCGTTGAACTAGATAAAATGGATATAAACTGAGTGAGGAGAGATTCTGGTTGGGTATCAGGAAGGAATTCTGAATGGTAAGGGCAGTTCAGCAGTGGTATCAAATACCAGGGGAGATTGTGGATTTTCCCTCCCTGGAGATCTTCAAGCAGAGGCTTGACAGAGGCTGCTGGAGATGGTGCAGGAGGATTTCCTGCTACAGGTAGGGGGTTGGACTAGATGTCCTTACGGATCACTTCCAACTCTATGCTTCAATGAAATTGGTCCATCTAGCTCAGTATTAACCAGGGGACATCCACTAAAATTGGGTGTTGGGAGAGTTAGAACAGACAAAAGAAAATATTTCTTTACTCAGCGTGTGGTTGGTCTGTGGAACTCCTTGCCGCAGGATGTGGTGACGGCATCTGGCCTGGACGCCTTTAAAAGGGGATTGGACAAGTTTCTGGAGGAAAAATCCATTATGGGTTACAAGCCATGATGTGCATGTGCAACCTCCTGATTTTAGAAATGGGCTATGTCAGAATGCCAGATGCAAGGGAGGGCACCTGTATGAGGTCTCTTGTTATCTGGTGTGCTCCCTGGGGCATTTGGCACTAGATGGGCCTATGGCCTGATCCAGTGGGGCTGTTCTTATGTTCTTATGTTAATCACAGGGTTGTCAGAAGCACAGCTTGATGGTCAGGGTCCTATTATTTCCTTCCTTAATTTTCCTAAAGCTCTGCTATCTTTTTTAGTAGATGCAATTACAATTTAAAACACCTTACTGGGCCCTTGAGACAAACGCGCATGTAGGTGATTTTTTTTTTTTAAATGCAATGTTCTCTGCTTTTGGTGACTGGTTTTCTCACAAGCGAAAACAAGTGAGTGAACAGAGACTAGATTATTCTGTTTAATTTTTGACTCATTCTGCTGCACCCCCTTCCACCCTCATCTGTTTATCTGTGTTCGCAACTAATATGCATTTGATCAGATAGCCACCATCTGAAATCCCCATAGGTAATGGAACACATCGGATGCTGATGAGAATTACAAAGTGATACGAACGTGTGCTTAGTCATCAAATGCCATCAAACATGACGTCGGCTAAGGAAGTTGCCATCAACCCCCAAAGCCACACAAACGCGTCAACATGTTCCGTTCAGGAGTCCCATGTTAATTGGCTGGTGGGCTGCTGTTTTTATTCCCTGATCCTAGGAATAGGCTGTGGTGGCACAAGAAATGTTTGCCTAGTCTTGGTGTGTTGAGTCAGTGCAATTGGTCCAATTCTTTTTGCTAGATAAACCCCACAGCCCACAGTCAGTGTTCCAGTTCAGTGTTATATACAGTCCTGGTGCAACTGAACTAGTATACCAGGGCAGTGATTCTAGCTGATGTGTCGACAAGGTGTGTGAGTGATTTCTGTTCAAGGGGTCTCTTCCATGGAGCAACATTAAAACCTGTGATTGCCTCTAGCAGCCTGAAGTTGTCCAGCCACAGGCATCTCACACGAGGCTACTTACTACCTATGGGTTTTGAGCCAGCAGAATGAAGGGACCGAGCATTTCCTGGGAATAAGAACATAAGAACAGCCCCACTGGATCAGGCCATAGGCCCATCTAGTCCAGCTTCCTGTATCTCACAGCGGCCCACCAAATGCCCCAGGGAGCACACCAGGTAACAAGAGACCTGCAAGGCCTCCTGGGAATTGTAGTTAAGAACATAAGAACAGCCCCACTAGATCAGGCCATAGGCCCATCTAGTCCAGCTTCCTGGATCTCACAGCGGCCCACCAAATGCCCCAGGGAGCACACCAGGTAACAAGAGACCTGCAAGGCTTCCTGGGAATTGTAGTTAAGAACATAAGAACAGCCCTACTGGATCAGGCCAGAGGCCCATCTAGTCCAGCCTCCTGTATCTCACAGCGGCCCACCAAATGCCCCAGGGAGCACACCAGACAACAAGAAGACCTGCAAGGCCTCCTGGGAATTGTAGTTTAAGAACATACGAACAGCCCCACTGGATCAGGCCATAGGCTCATCTAGTCCAGCTTCCTGTATCTCACAGCGGCCCACCAAATGCCCCAGGGAGCACACCAGACAACAAGAGACCTCATCCTGGTGCCCTCCCTTGCATCTGGCATTCTGACATAACCCATTTCTAAAATCAGGAGGTTGCGCATACACATCATGGCTTGTAACCCCTAATGGATTTTTCCTCCAGAAACTTGTCCAATCCCCTTTTAAAGGCGTCCAGGCAAGGCGCCGTCACCACATCCTGTGGCAAGGAGTTCCACAGACCAACCACACGCTGAGTAAAGAAATATTTTCTTTTGTCTGTCCTAACCCGCCCAACACTCAGTTTTAGTGGATGTCCCCTGGTTCTGCTGTTATGTGAGAGTGTAAAGAGCATCTCTCTATCCACTCTGCCCATTGAATGTTCTCAATTGGACCATTTCAAGTTGCAAGTAGGGGTGTACGTGTTTTGAGTGCCCTTCCTCTCCCACACACAAAAATCCTGCTTTATATTACATCAAAACACCGGCCTATCTTGTCCAGAAGGAGAACAAGGAGCAGCCTTTTACCAGATTGGTTCGAGCACTGCCCTTGCACCAGTAGTGTAGCCAGAGGGGGTGGTACGGTATATACTGCAGGCACCCCAATGTGCTGTGTAAACGGCCCCCCCACTCACTGCTGGAGCCATTACAGGCAACGATGGCGTGCGAGAGGGGTCGCTTACATGGCATATTGCGGCACCTTCGGTGCTTACCACACCACCCCCATTTCTGTCTTAGCTTCTGCCGGGGCAATGTTCACAAGCTTCACCGATGGCTTTCGGCGAGGCTGTATTGACAAAGTGGTACAAGAGGAGCTCTGCGCTGCTGATCACAGTGATTTGCCACCTGGTGGGAAATAATCGGCCACGCCGCATGGAAGTAAACACTGGCAGAATTGCCAAGCAAAACACTCTCTACTACAGTCCTTCCTGTGAGCCACAGCCCTCCTTGCCTAACTGCGTGGTTTAAAAGAGCACCTGCAGATCTGTCTCCTGCAGTAAAAAAAAGGGTGTTAGAAAGGGCTTGGATCCTGCCCTCTCCTCCCAGGTGCATTGCAGCACCTCTGCTGGGAAAGGAGCTCCACCTCATGTGCAGTGCGTCTGCATGCATAGGGTAGAGCATTAGCAAGACTGTGGCTGTACTGACAAAGCCCTCTCACAACGGCTTCGTGGCCTTATCCCAATTCAAGAGGCAGGGGTTCCAGAGCCAGCCTAAGACCTCCTGAAACCTGAGGCAGATGTGGCCCCCCTTACCCAATGGTTTCCCCACCTCTGCTCCTCCGACTCTTCCCTCTGCGTTTGCTCACCTGTTCTTTTTCCTACCCAGGGAGTGGAAGGAAGAGGAGGAATCATGAAGGCAATTAGGTGGACTCTAGGGCAGCATCCTCATACCAGAGATGGGTTCCTCTGACTGAGGAGGAAGCTCTGAAACAGCACTTTGTAGGGTCTGATGCATGGGGAGCGGATCCATGGGTCAACTGACTGGATGCTCAGGTAAGTTGGTACTGCAGCCTAGACAGTGCCCTTGAGGCTTATTGCTCAGTCTACTCAGCTTGATGTAGGAAGCGACTTGGCATCTGGGAGCCCTAAACTGAGATCTCCCCAGCACCTTACCCTGCCAGGCTGCAAGTGGTGGCAAATCTCTTTAGCAGTGTTGTTTATCAGCATGTGCCACTCCCCACATAGTATTACACAGGGAGTGGCGCTGGCCAGGAGGAAGCCAGCAGGAGCAAGCCTCACCCACAGCCTTTGACATGCCCTGCATGCAGTGACATGAACATCACCGTCCTCCAGAGGCCCTTGGAACACTCCCTGTCTGCACAGAGCAGGCAGAAGCCACTTAAAATTGTCTAATGGTATACCAACTGGACATCCCTCTGCAGAGCCTGGATGCTGGAAGTGCTTCGTGCCTGGACAAATCTGCTTTGTGCCTGGACACATGTGCACACGTTTGCCCCCATGGACCTTTTCCGAGTTCCACGGCTGCGGCAAACGGCCGTGCAAGGAACACACGCTTGTTCCTCTAGCAAGGCCAAAGACAGCTCGGCAAGCAAACCTGGAAACAGCGAGAGGATCCAGATGGCTTGGCTCTGGCGCATGCAGGTTTTGCTGGCAAGAGTGAGGGTGGCTTGGTGGGAAAGTGTAAAAATGCCAGGAGGGTGCAGATGGTTTGGCACAGAACAGAGAAACTCTCACAGGAACATCCACATCACAAGAGTACACTCTGCTGCCTTGGAAGATCCTGGAAAGCAGCGTGGCAGGGGTTGAAGCGGCCACCTGAGCTGGCATCTGGGGGAGGCCAAAGAAATGGCATGGCAGCATTTGTCCCGTTTTCAGTTTCTAAAAAAACAATACCGTGGGTGGAAGGTTTCGAGGTGTGTGCGTGAAACTCTTGCCTCTCCTTCCTGGACATGAGTCACACAAACTTCAGATTGCTCTGAGCTGCTGGAGCTCAAAGCTGTTCTGTTTTCTAAGCACTCTTGTTCCTCACCAGCCAGTGGAAAGGGACGCCACAGCGTCCCTAGTGGTCATGGGTTGCAGGACAGGCAGGTGAACCTCTGGACCACACAGGCTTGGTATCGATTTCGGGCACTTGTCCTTCTGCCCCTGCCTGGTAACCACAGAAGCCCTTCTGCCTGTTGCACTCCAGTTTCTGGTTTCACCTGAAATTCACCTCTAGGGTTCTAATCATGTAAGCGTCGAGGAATGCTCAGCCCAATTTGCATGAGTGCAGTTGCCTAGCCAAAGCCTCCTCCCAGCTCTGAGTGATGGCGCTAGAGTTCCTTATTGGACTGGCAAGGCTGGGGAGCTGTCCAGCCAAGCGAAGACACAGCCTGGGACAGGGTTTGCTGTAGCAGCAAGAGACCTGCCTGCCGAGGAAGCCGCAAGGCAGCACCAGGGCTGGGCAGAATGATGTGTTGTGCCAGCAACAACCAGGGCAGCAAGCAAGAAGTTTGAGAGGTACCTTGAGTGCCATTTTAAGAGAGAGAAACCATCGCTGGTTCTGCAGTTACCGCTTGTCAGCCTGTTGCCTACCTTCATTTTTCTGCCATTTGAACCCATTGCATCTTGTTCGTTGCTGAATGGACCAAGTGAGGAGCAGATCGTCTTCTTTCTGGTGCCGTTTTCGATGCTTGATCTGCAGATGGGAGGACAGCCAGGTGGCATTCTCAAGCCCAGAGCAAGTGTAGGAGGCTGGCTCAGAGACTGAGCTCTTGGTGAGGAAGCCACTGGTTTGAATCTTGCCTTTGCCTTGAACTCAGTGGGGAGCCTTAAAAGAGCCTTGTTCTCTTAGCCTCGGTTCTTGATCTGCCATGAGGGAGGCCTCACAATAGTGGTGAAGTGGTGGTTGGAAAGATTCCAACAAGACCATGTATGTGGAACACTTTCCTCTCTGAGCCCCCAAATCAGCAGGTGATCCCTTGCTTGGTGTCACGTAAATAATAAGCATTACTGCAGCCAAACCGTTTCTTCAACATCTCGGAGCGAATCAGAAAGGGAACTCTTTCATTGCCCAACCACTAAGCCACCCTTCCTACATTTCTAGGATGGCCTGAGATAGGTTCCGCGGTTTTTGGTCCCATCCCCATGAGAATCCCACAGTAGTCTGTTCTTTTTGCTGACTCTACAACACAGGAGAGTGGATGTATCCTACAATGCATGGAGGGGGGACTCTGCCCTTTCTGACACTGGTTGTATATAATGATGGTATTTCCCTTAAAATTCCATTCACGTTGCTGTGAATGCAGGGAGTTTGATGGATCTTTACCCCAAAGCAGAGCAAAACAAAAGGACCCAAGTGCGAAACTGAAGGAGTCCCAAAGCTGTTTTAAAAAGAAGTTGGACTTATCTATAAATCTGTTAGTAAATACAGCTGATTCCATTGCACCAGGCCCCAGCCAAAAGAGCCTTGGAAAAATGACATGGAGGTAGAGGGCTATCTAGAGATGTGGAATCCTGCCAATTTCCCATCCTGCCAATTCCTGCGGAACAGCGCTCTGTAGGGCACCCAAAGAAGAGCACATGGCCAGTGTTTGACCTGACCTCTGATACCAGAGGTGGGGGTGAGAAACCAGACTCCAGAACTCTACCAGATTTCACCAGCCACCCAAAGCCCCTGTAGAGAAAAGCAGTGGCGTACCTAGAGGGGGTGCAAAGCACTAAGTTTTGCAGGCAGCCTCACCGCAGCATGCAAGGGGTCTTTCCCCTTTGGAGCCATTCCAGACGGTGGGAGCAAAGCAGAAGTGTACACCTGGCTCTGAAGGGGAGGGGCCCCTTGCACGCTGCGGTGAGGCTTCCTGCAAAACTTAGTGCTTTGCACCCCTTCTAGCTACGCCACTGGGAGAAAGTTACCATATGGAGATCTAAAAATCCTGTGGCCGAGAGAGCTCCGGTTCAACTTCTCAGTCACCTTCCTGGTGCTGCAAGAAGCCAGACAGCTTCTCAGACAGAAGGCAGATATGCAACAACAGATCCCTAATTTTGTTGTAGCATGGTTGGGATTTTAGCTGCTTGGGTAGGCAACCGGCTGGAAAGCAAAGGTACACATACAATAAATTATACCCTGTCTCTGGGCTATTTATAGCCAGTTTGGCCTGTCCTTACCCAAATTCCCTTCTGTCTCCTCTTTTTCCATGTCATGGGTCTCCGTCTTGTCCTTTCCAACCTGTCCTTTCTCCTTGCGGCCCAGAACCAGAGACATTACGTAGCAGTCATGCACTTGAAAGTGGCACTGCCACACCCTCCGATGGCGAAGCTCTTCCTTTTATAACGTGGCTGTTAGAGCTTCATAAACAAACTCATTTGATAGATGAAAGAGTGCCATTACAGAGAAGAGTGAAAGAGGGACTGCACCAGTCAAAACTCTGGTGACGCACTTGCCTTGGAAGTGCACACATCCAAAGCCCTGCTGTGCAGGAGCGAGAGGCTGAAATTCATCACGGCAAGAAGCGCCTGCGTTGTTTACTATCTGTCAGTCGAGTCAACACGTTCAGTCTTTAACAAGATCCCCAAACCCATTATTTGAATCAATCTTCCTAATCTCCACTGATATGTTCCTGGGAGCTAATGAGTCAATCTGACACAACTTCGCTGGCCAGATGAGTCACAGCAACTATTGCTGAGAAGATGGTTGATAACAGAGTTGCAGAGTTGGCAGGAGAGAGAGAGAGAGAGAGAGAGAGAGAGAGAGAGAGAGAGAGAGAGAGAGAGAGAGAGCACCAACTCTAGTTCCAGTTCTGTTCCCATTCCCAATGCATTAATGAGGGGTCCATTTGCAGAAATCTTTGTGTGATGGCAGGAATTTGCAAGATAAAAAAGGTCATTTGCAGTTTACTACCTAAAAACCATTGGAAGCAACCTTTGTAAATTGAAAAAAAAAAAGACCAGGTTCCACTTTTCACCACTGCTCTGGTCCTTAACCTGTCACATGAGCAGAGGACACCTGTATTGTATCACCCTCAATCAACCAACATATTGCACTGTGGCATGACCACTAAAGCAATTTAGGGCACAATCCTTACGTCTGCGCTTTCCAGCACTGGCATAGCGGTGCCAATGGGACGTGTGCTGCGTCCTGCAGTTGGGTGTCACTCATGGAGGCCTCCTCAAAGTAAGGGAACGTTTGTTCCTTTACCTCGGAGCTGCATTGCCCTTATGTCAGTGCTGGAAAGCACTGACATAAGGGGTTGGGATTGTGCCCTTAATCTACCAAACGTATATATATATATATATATATATATATATATATATATATATATATATATATATATATATTAATTAGTTACATTTCCCACTCTTTTCCCCCTTGGACTGCTACAGTTGTATGCCATCTTTTTTCCAAGGAACTCAGGGCAGTGCCCACGGTTCTCTCCTGTTTTGATCTTCACAAAAGCCTGGTGAGATGGGACAGTCACCATGGCCCAGTCTAGTCTGAGGGTACCTGCAAGTTTCATGGTGGAGCAGGAACTTGAACACAGGTGTCTCCTTGGTGTGTGTCCAACGTGTTCATTATTTCACCACTGTGGCTCTCATTTTGTGTGCAACATGTATGTAAATGTATGTGTTTGCATGAAATGTTGCGCCTGAGCACATGTGCATATGTGAAGAGGGGGTCAGTAAAGCTCTCCCCCATTGACAGGCAAGAACCAGTATGATACTGCAGTGAGGACTTGGGACATGTCCATCACATCATGGCATCTTCTTCCTCTGCTCTCCCTACCCAGGAGGGGGTGGGACCAACAGAGGCCTCCTCTGCGGAATCCTGTTCGCCCTGCTGGGCTCAAAAGTTTGACATGAGGTTTCTTGAAGCCCCCTTGCTCCGAGGAGACCTCCAGCCTGCTCAACTCCAGCACAGGATGCAGCAGTATCCATTTCGCACCACTGCTCCTGTGCTGGATAGGATTGGGCCCTTAGTGTGCTTGCAAGTCACATTTTTGTTCTATGGCCACACTCTTAGCCACACCACTCTGGTGTTGGGTCTCTTATTTTAAATTGAGTTAGTGGTCAAGTACATTTGAGCCTTAATGGTTTTAAAATTAGTCGCTTAGAGAAAAGAATTGAAGTCAATATGTTTCCAGGCTCCCGATCGCGGTTCATGGATTTGGACAATTAAGAATTGTTTGTATAATAAGGTAACAGCTTTTGTTTTAACTGGCATGGCCCAAACCAAGCACATTGGAAGGAATCCATGCCAAGGGTGTCTAGACAGCGCCATCTGAGATTAAAGCAAATGGCTGCGGAAGCCAAAGGGTTGGATCCTGCCAGCGCTGACTTATGCATGCCATTCCGTTGAATTCTATATTGCTGCTTGTGTGGAGTAAGGAAACCTGGAGATTAAATGGCCAGAATAGGTTTCAGCGGCTTGAGGGAGGAGATAACAGGAGCTCTTCTCCACATTGCCTGCTGAAGATGTTGCTTCAGCTACTGGCCAACCACTGTTCTACTGGGCAGACTGCAGGTGAATAGTACAGAATGGGAACTATGGAGATTGTTGGAAGCCTATGTGCCTGATCCGTAGCCAAGCTGTATTTCTATGAACTGAGCCTTGGGGTTCTCTAGCTGTGAACTTTTTGTTTAAGATGGTGCTGCTGACCTTAAACTTTATTCAAGGCGGTTTACATAGGCAGGCTGATTAAATCCCCTTGGGATTTTTACAATTGAAAGAAGGTTCTATCTTTCAAGAACCACAACAGTCCAGATGTTTCACTCTGATCTGGTTTCACATTCTGGCCTCCATCCTCCCATGCTCAGAGCAGATGGAATAGCTCGGCTTAGCTTGTCAGCTGCTTCAAGGTCGCACGGTGCCGGTGGCCTCGAACTGGCGACCTGCGGATGTTATCTTCAGGCAAACGGAGGCTCTACCCTCTAGACCAGACCTCCTGCCCTAGCTATGTCTCCAGTCACTATTTTGCACCAGGCTCTGGTTAGGGGACCTCAAGGCTCTCGTGCAAAACTAAATAAGCCCCATGCGCTTGAAGCTTGCCCACCTCTGCTTTATACATGCAAGGACTGGAAGGTCAGATGCTCCTCTGTTTTTGAAGGCCCAAATGCTTGGTTAATTTGAAGCTGTTTGCCTGGCAATATCCAATTAAAATCTCCGACCTAAGTCCATTTCCCCCTCTGCAGAGATGTGGAAGAACTTCCTAGGGAGGGCATGTCCCAGGCAATACAAATGTGCGCGTGAAGAGTAAATAGTCTCCAGTCTCATTGACAGATGCCTTATTAACATGCAACTTTCCCCTCGAAGCTTTAACAAGGACAATACTGTTGGATGAGAAGATAAATGAAAGGGCGATTGTGGCACAGATTGCCTCGGCCACATACTGTATATCCAGGCAGGAGAACCTTGTTCTGTGGCCACATCCTTTCCTAATAATCAGATTGCTCTACAAATTTGAGTGTTAGAGGGTCACTTTGTTCTATGTATGGAATAGGATATGCTAAATTCTCCAGTCTGACCTGCTTTCCCCATAACTTAAGAGCAGAAGACATGTGAGGGTCTTGTATACATTCTTTCAACACTTCTGGGGTCTTGGCCAAATCATGCAGGAGCTCCCTTATTATTATTATTATTATTAACAGTATTTATATACCGCTTTTCAACTAAAAGTTCACACTGCTGGGAATACATGCAGATGCCAATTCAGATGAGTCCATGGATGTGTGGAAAGAAGAGTCGCTCTAGTAACCTCTGTCGTTGTACCTGCATCAAAGTCCTGAGCTCCATGGGGCACCTACATGGGCAGGGCAGTGTTGTAGCTAGAGGGGGTGCAAAGCACTAAGTTTTGCAGGGCACCTCACTGTGGTGTGCAAGCGGCCCCGCCCCGTCAGAGCCATTCCTTGCGGTATACATTCAGATGTTTCTTTCTGATCTGGTTTCACATTCTGGCCTCCATCCTCCCATGCTCAGAGCAGATGGAGTAACTCGGCTCAGCTTGTCAGCTGCTTCAAGGTCGCACGGTGCTGGTGGCCTCGAACTGGCGACCTGCGGATGTTATCTTCCGCAAAATGCCTCCTTTTTGCTGTCACCAACTCCAAAGGGGTTGGGGAAGTGCCCCTTGCACGCTGCATTCAGGAGCCTGCAAAACTGAGTTCTTTGCACCCCCCCTCTAGCTACGCCACCGGGGCAGGGCTCCATGTTTTTAACATTTAATTTTAATGCGGTGTGGGTTTTGTGTAGCTGCTGCAAACCATCTTGAAAGTCTAATTTGGGAGGACTCAAAAAGTAAACATCAGTGCCAATGGATTTTGCTTGACATGTTCAATTACATTCAGCACTTGTATAGTGTGGCTTGATGCGCCAGGCACTTCACATATATCATCTTGTTGTTCACAGAAATCCTGTAAGGTAAATATTAGTATTCCAATATTGCAGATGGGGAGGGGGTGCTGAGGCTGAAAGGGAGCTAGTGAGCCGTAGCGGAGGTGAGATTTTAACCAGGAAGTGCCTGATTCATTGCTCAGTCTCGTAGACTACTCTGCACTTCATTCCCTTGTTGTTCATGCATTTGGAAGAGAAAGCAATAAGTCACTATTTACCTCCTTGCCTATGACAGAAAGGCACTGCCTCCAGTTGAGCCAGTTCTGATGATGGAATTTAAGAAATGGGAAGTACATTTTTTTTTTTAAAAAAAAAATTCAATTAAAAAAAAACATAAGAACAGCTTCACTGGATCAGGCCATAGGCCCATCCAGTCAAGTTTCCTGTATCTCACAGCGGCCCATCAAATGCCCCAGGGAGCACACCTGATAACAAGAGACCTGCATCCTGGTGCCCTCCCTTGCATCTGGCATTCTGACATAGTCCAACTGTTACCCTGCATGTGCCTTATCTTGTCTGATCTCGGAAGCTAAGCAGGGGCAGGCCTGGTTAGTACTTGGATGGGAGACCGCCTGGGAATACCAGGTGCTGTAGGCTTATACCATAGTCTTTCGAGACTGAAGGTTGCCAACCAGAATTTTTTTTTCTAAAATCAGGAGGTTGCACAACAGGAATTTGTCCAATCCCCTTTTAAAGGCACCTCAGCCAGATGCCATCACCACATCCTGTGGCAAGGAGTTCCACAGACCAACTACAAACAAACCTTCATTCTGCTGTATTGTGATTTAAGACGTGGATTCTATTGCTCCCATTCATTTAAAGCAGGGGTGTCAAACTCATTTCATACACAGGGCCGCATTCATGGTGCCTGCTGGGGGTTGGAAGTGACATCATTAAGCAGAAAGTGACATCATTAAGCAGATGGTGGCTAGGAATAAGGACTTTTTTCTCACCTAGAAACTCATTAGCTGCAAATGACAAGAAGAGAAAATGTGGAAATCTTGTTCATACTTTCAAGAGAGCTCAGTTATCACACTGGGAGAACCCAATTATAACGGGGGGCAAAAATTGCTTCTAGAGGCCGCATTTGACCCACGGGCCTTATGTTCAACATACCTGATTTAAAATATATTTTCAAGGCAGTCACTTCTCATAAGAACATAAGAACAGCCCCACTGGATGAGGCCACAGGCCCATCTCGTCCAGCTTCCTGTATCTCACGGCGGCCCACCAAATGCCCCAGGGAGCACACCAGATAACAAGAGACCTCATCCTGGTGCCCTCCCTTGCATCTGGCATTTCTCTTTTCTTTCGCTCCCTTAAAGCCCTTTAAAATGCAGGATCAGTCTTGGAGATTCTCCAGTGCAGTTTGTCGGGGGTCTACCTTTCAAGATGTTTCAGGGATCTAGAGCTGTGGGAGAGCGCATTGGGCTCCATCCAGTTTCAGAGCTTTTCTCCAATTACCTTGACAGCAAAGTAACTCCAAGAAGGATTGTAGCAGACTCTACATTAAGATTAAGTTAAGACTCTGGAAAAAATGTATATCGGCAACGAAAGCCCTAAACCCCATTTAACAGCTGCAATCCAGGGGAAAATTAGAGTTCTCTTTCCCCAGCACATTAGCACCAAATAAACCTGAAATGGCTCCATCGGAGCCACCACAAGTTTTTGCAGCTGATGGTTTTGAGTACATAAAGTAGCTGGCAAAGGCAGCTGGAATCAAATTCTCTTCCCTGCAGGGTGGTTGGGTTGCTCATCCCAACCACCCAAGATACGGGCTGTTGCTCATCCCAAGATACGGGGAAGCGATAGCCCTAATTAAGAAAAAAAAAGGAGAAGAATCTACAAATAGCAATTAAGGCATTGCCTGTATTGGTTTGAATTGAGACAGAGAGACAGTTTTAAGATTAAAAATTTTTGGCAGAGCAGAAAACAGTGTTAAAGGAGAGGACTGTCACTCACAACTTTCAGTGTTTTGTTGGCTCAGAAAACACCCTCCAATCTTATTGGCCCCTTGCAATGAAAGTGGGAGGCTGTTTCAGAGATTTGGGGCGGGCAGAATTCCCTGCCACCATTACAGCTCTTTCCAAGAACTGTCAGCCTGTGACCATCATTCCACTTCCAAAGTTCCAGAATGTCATGACAGAGCAACGTAGCATTACTCTGATGGCTTCCAGAATAAAAAATGGCAGCTACTTTGGGTAACTCGTTGGACCTCCAACAGCAACAAGTTTAGAACAGACAAGAGAAAATACTTCTTTACTCAGCATGTGGTTGGTCTGTGGAACTCCTTGCCACAGGATGTGGTGACGGCATCTGGCCTGGACGCCTTTAAAAGGGGATTGGACAAGTTTCTGGAGGAAAAAATCCATTACGGGTTACAAGCCATGATGTGTATGCGCAACCTCCTGATTTTAGAAATGGGCTATGTCAGAAGGCCAGATGCAAGGGAGGGCACCAGGATGAGGTCTCTTGTTATCTGGTGTGCTCCCTGGGGCATTTGGTGAGATACAGGAAGCTGGACTAGATGGGCCTATGGCCTGATCCAGTGGGGCTGTTCTTATGTTATGTTCTTAAGTTTAGTCCCAAACTGATTCTCTTCTGTTGGGAAGCAGTTGTCTCATTTCGCCTTCTGCCCTCCCCCGAATTTGAGCCAATAGTTCTTAGCTGGATAAATTTCATCTCCACCCTAGTTCTGCTTCCAAATGGAGGCTAGAAGCTGGAGTGCAGGAGCTATGAGCTTTGCCAACCAGTTTAGTACTGGGCCGTATGGGAAAGAAGCAGGATACAAGGATACAAATGAATGAATGACGTATTGTGCTTTGGTCTGCCAAGTCTCAGAGTTTGACCTGAAGCTGCAGGGTTGGAATGCACTGGTTGATTGAATCTTTTACTGCTTGCTCCGGATAAAATTCCCTGCATGTCCAAAAATAAAATACCAAGTGAATGGTCCTAGCTTAGCTTTATTCCTGAACACTTGTTTCAAATGTGGGAAAAATATCAGCCTGGGAAGGCAGTTCATCTGAGAGAAGGAAAACTCTGATCCCAAACCTCCACTGCCTTGTGGCTACATCCAGTTATGGAAAAGGCTTCAGGAGTCAACCTCGAGGCAAAATCCGGAGCCGGAGTCCCTGAGGCAGTTCATGGCTGAACACAGTCACGTTCTGGCAACTCCTGTGACGCCGCTGGAACCAACCGTATTGGCCTCTGCCTTTCCATTTGACCATTTCAGCGACGTGGAGAGGGGGGATTTGCTGCATGGGTAACAGCCTATCCTCCATACCTACTTTACCCAGGCTTCGCGCACTGGAGAGGACACTCTGTTCCAGAACCACCATTCAGAGCGTGACACCATAGTCTTCCAAGACTGAAGGATGCCAACAGGAGCATTCATGTGGTCCCCCACTTGTAGAAAAAAAGAGAAATTGTTTCCTTGGGTTTTCACTGCTGCAAAACAGATAATGGCCCTTGTACATACTCCTGTTGGTTTCTCGTTACTTTCTTAAAAAACCTTAAAGATCTGGCTGTTGATTTGATGTACTGAATCTGTTCTTTCTTTCTTTCTTTCTTTTTTAAATAGCTGACATGCCATCAGGATGTTATGCCATTTACAAACATTGGCATCCTAGTTACAGTCTATCGTGCCAGCAGAGTCAGTGAAATGAATCAGCCCTCAACAAGACAGAATCTTCTGAGAGTATGTCATCTTTGTGTTTCAAAGAGCTTCACCCTTTGCCTTGTTCTGATCCTCCAACTTTGTGGGGAGAGAGTGTGAGAGAGAGAATATTAATGAGATGCTCACAATTAAAAAAAATACCCACACCATTGAATTTACCTGGTTTGCTTGTTTCATAGATTTACTTTCCACTTGTAGGGCTGCCCCTACCTCCCCATTGTTCTGGGGTAGTCAACATGTTGGTGTTGACCTCCCCAGGAGAAGACATGACTGCCCCAATACCACAGAGGCAGCAGCTGTTTATTTGCGAATTAGTAGCAAATTTTGTGTCCCTCCTTCTTTGTCCTGATTGGGTGGTGAACCCAGTGGTTCCCCCTCTCCCCAGGAAGGCTCCCACTGTCTCTAACTCAACGTGTGGTGCTGGTGGTGACATCAGTCAACTCCAGCAATCCCTTCCACCATCACCTATATAGAGGCTCAGCACCCTCAGAGAGAGGGGTGCAAGAAACACAGTGCACCCCCACCTAACACAGCATCTAGGTCACTGGGTTGCCGTTCTCTCCCTTCACAGGACCATTGAGATGAGGACTCACAAAAGGTGGCTTTGATGTGCAGAATGTGGTTGGCCCTGGGGGTGGGGTTTGCCAAATCTCTGCCTCGCCATTTGAGGGAGTACTGTCCTGTAGAGTGCACCCCCTCTCAGCCACCTGCCTGGGGGTGGCTCTGTTCCCCACATTGTCTGTTTCCCTCCTGGATCCTTTCCTTCTCTCCTCTTGTCCTCCGGTGCCCTTTTTCCTTCTCTCTCTGATCCAGCTTCTTCTTCCTGCAACAATTCCAGCCGTCTGTTCCTTCCTTCCTTCCTTCCTTCCTTCCTTCCTTCCTTCCTTCCTTCCTTCCTTCCTTCCTTCCTTCCACCACCCCTTTTTTCATTCCCAGGAGCAGGTTTTATGGGTGGATAGCTAACCCTGTCCTCCCGCTCAACCACGGCTTCCTTGAATCAAACATAAAGTTGGAGCCCAACTGGATGATGCTGATGCCAGCCAACTTTCAGATATCCAGGTGACTTCATGCATACAGATGTTAAAAGCCCAGGGAACAAAGTGCAGCCCGCTGAGACCCCATAGCATAAAAGCACTAGGGCTGAATAGTAATCCGCCAACACCACCTCTACTGTTCCTTTATTAATTTGCAGAGCATATTATTATATATTTACTTAAACCAATTTTAGACTGCCCTTCAGCAGGTCTATTTGGGAGACAATCAATGATGAAATACAATGAAAATTCAATTACACACACATGCACAAATTAGGCCAGCAGCCATAATGACAGACTGTGGCTGAAATTTTGGAAAACAATCAGTAAAATAAAGTACACTTGCTAAAATGGAAGGGGAACGGAAAGTAAATGTAAATGAGGAGTAGGCTGTGAATTAGTTGCCTCCTCCATTGACAACAAAACATTTGACTGTCAAGACCTGAGAGGAATTTTCTGGTGCCCAGATCAAGGAAGTTGATGAATGTGAATTTTACCAACAGGCTGTGTCAGTCTGCTTGAGCAGACAGCTTAACATTCAGCTTCTCAGGTCTGGATATTTCCACGTGGTCAGCTTTTATGGATAATAACCTATCTCGAAAGAAGATGGATGAAAAACCTCCTTCTTCTCTACAATCATGTCTTGTCCAGACTGCCAAGCCAATTCTTCTGTGTCCTCTCTTGTTTATGAAGAGTTCTCAGAAGTCTAAATGGCCTTTCCCAGTTTGAAGAGACACTTGGCCAACAGTCTGAGGCAAAGAGGCAAAGAAGGAAGGCCCATAGCCAGGGAGACAGACCAGGGACAGACTGCACTTGCTCCCAGTGTGGAAGGGATTGTCACTCCTGAATTGGCCTTTTCAGCCACACTAGACGCTGTGCTGGAACCACCATTCAGAGCGCGATACCAGAGTCTTTCGAGACTGAAGGCTGCCAACAAAATGGATTCTGAGTATGGATTATACTCAGACGTATAAATGATGGTTGTGTGTGTAGCACGTTGGATGGGATGTCATGATACTGGGCCATACCAGCGATGGTTCCTTTGCATCTCATCAAGCCATCTTCAGTTGCCTCTGACTTCTGGCCCTAGGTTTTCAGTATTGGATGACCCAGGAAACAGAAAAAGTCTGTTAACTTGGCAGTTCATACATTCTGATGTGATGTAATATTTTCTCTATAAAATCCTTGATTCACATGATGGACTTTTCCTCCGGTTTTCCTCCTACAACCCCAGAATTAACAAATCCCTGTATTTGCTGTGTTATTGCTGTATAAATGGCATAGCTAATGCCTGCGAGGGAACCTCACTCTCTGGGCAAGCTAGAACTGATCTCATGTTGAAAGTTCTCAAGTATGGCGTGAGGCAGACGCTCCGTGAATGTGACTGTTGGCTGTGGCCTCTTCAAAGTATGCGTGCCAAGCAGCTAAGATAAATTCCAAAATCCATGAAAAGCAGCCAAAAGATTAGTACCGTGTTTATTTGATGCTTGTAAGAATGGCTTGGATTCTTCTTCTTCAAGAGATTGAAAAATCTTATTTGAATGTGAAATGCATCCAGGCACTATTATTCCCAGGGAAAGAGAAGAGGGGAAAGTCTCAGACTGGGGAATGGGGCTGAAATTAATTATTATAAAAGTTAATTATCTTTTTAAAAACTTCATTGGACTTATTGTACATACTGACAACCAGTAACATAGCTGACCTGTGTAAATCCAGGGTACCAGATATAAAATCTAGTGCTTCCTGCAGGTTTCACACATGCCTAATCCCCTACCTTGTAGCTTGAGTAATGTTGCTCCGTTAAACCATTCTCTGAAGTTCCATAGATTTTCATTGGGTGGCAACAGTAACATAGCTGGAGGGGGTGCATAGCACTAAGTTTTGCAGGGAGCCTCACCAGAGCATGCAAGCAGTCCCCCCCCTCCCCTTCGGAGCCATTCCGGGCTGCTACAGAATGCCATTCTAGGAAGAAGGGCTGCTTGCACAGCACATTGAGGTTCCTGCAAAACCTAGTGCTTTGCACCCCCTCCAGCTATGCTACTGTTGCCACCCCATGAAAATCTATGGAACTTCAGAGAATGGTTTATCGGAGCAACATAAGAACATAAGAACATAAGAACAGCCCCACTGGATCAGGCCATAGGCCCATCTAGTCCAGCTTCCTGTATCTCACAGCGGCCCACCAAATGCCCCAGGGAGCACACCAGATAACAAGAGACCTCATCCTGGTGCCCTCCCTTGCATCTGGCATTCTGACATAACCCATTTCTAAAATCAGGAGGTTGCGCATACACATCATGGCTTGTACCCCATAATGGATTTTTCCTCCAGAAACTTGTCCAATCCCCTTTTAAAGGCGTCTAGGCTAGACACCATCACCACATCCTGTGGCAAGGAGTTCCACAGACCGACCACATGCTGAGTAAAGAAATATTTTCTTTTGTCTGTCCTAACCCGCCCAACACTCAATTTTAGTGGATGTCCCCTGGTTCTGGTATTATGTGAGAGTGTAAAGAGCATCTCCCTATCCACTCTGTCCATCCCCTGCATAATTTTGTATGTCTCAATCATGTCCCCCCTCAGGCGTCTCTTTTCTAGGCTGAAGAGGCCCAAACGCCGTAGCCTTTCCTCATAAGGAAGGTGCCCCAGCCCCGTAATCATCTTAGTCACTCTCTTTTGCACCTTTTCCATTTCCACTATGTCTTTTTTGAGATGCGGCGACCAGAACTGGACACAATACTCCAGGTGTGGCCTTACCATAGATTTGTACAACGGCATTATAATACTAGCCGTTTTGTTCTCAATACCCTTCCTAATGATCCCAAGCATAGAATTGGCCTTCTTCACTGCCGCCACACATTGGGTCGACACTTTCATCGACCTGTCCACCACCACCCCAAGATCTCTCTCCTGATCTGTCACAGACTGCTCAGAACCCATCAGCCTATATCTAAAGTTTTGATTTTTTGCCCCAATGTGCATGACTTTACACTTACTGACATTGAAGCGCATCTGCCATTTTGCTGCCCATTCTGCCAGTCTGGAGAGATCCTTCTGGAGCTCCTCACAATCACTTCTGGTCTTCACCACTCGGAAAAGTTTGGTGTCGTCTGCAAACTTAGCCACTTCACTGCTCAACCCTGTCTCCAGGTCATTTATGAACATTACTCAAGCTACAAGGTAGGGGATTAGGCATGTGTGAAACCTGCAGGAAGCACTAGATTTTATATCTGGTACCCTGGATTTACACAGGTCAGTGACTTTCCACCATCTCTGCTATCACCCTTTCCATTAAACTCAATTGCCTGGCTCAGTTAGGAATTTGGAAAGCTGCCTGATACGGAGACAGACGAATGGTCCATCTAGTTCAGTGCAGTCAACATGGACTGGCAGTAGGCCAGGATATCCTTCTCTGGCCTATCTGGAGGTGCTGTGAATTTAATCTGAGACCTTCTGCATGTAAAGCATGTGATCTACCACTGAGCTACGGCACTATAGTAAATTTAGCATGTTTACCATGGGGGAAGATGCAAAGGATTGGACTTCCCAATTCATCTTTTTCTATTATCTTAGATATTGACAAACCACTGGGGGTCACAGAGTTGTACTCAACACAATTCCTTTGGACTGACTCATGGGATGGGTTTGTCTTTTTTTGTACTCAGAAGCTGACATGGTTGTAGGCCAACTTCTTTCTAGACTTTTAGGGCTGGGAAAGGATTTCCCTTTAGACTGGGCTGACCTCATTTTTCCTCTTCCTCCACAGCAGATGGTTTGAGTTGCCTTTCTTGAGTCAGCTAGAGCTCTCGCTCTGGGTGCATCTCCAAGTCTGTTTGCTCCATTCTGTGCAGCTCATTGTACATGCGTTGCATAGGTTTTGGTCCATCTTCTGATGGATTCATCAGCCACAGCATGATGTGGCTGATGATGATAGAAGATAATCTTCTGATGATAGAAGATAAAAAATATTTATTTATATCCCGCCTTTCTCCTCAAAGTGACCCAAGGCGGCTTACAACAAAATAATTGGGTTCATAGACCGTCTTTCAAAGTTCCGCATCCTGTTTTTTTTTTCTTTCTAGAAGCTCAGAGGCTGGTCACAATGTGCTGCCCTAGAAGAATCCATGCTAACAGTGACTCTATCCTGGTCTGGGTCTCACCTACAGAGCAATGTTATGTTGAGGTCCTTGTGGGGGAATTAAAATGGTAGCTCCACTCACACTAGTGCTGTGAGAGTAGCACTGAGAGGAGCTCAATGAGAGTGAAGGCATTAGTAGTGGTGGGGTCTTCCAGTGTACTGAGGCCCTGGTATATGCCCTAAGGGGCTGTGTGTTGATGCTGGGAATGGCTCTACCACAGAGCCAAGATCCCAGCTGTCCACTGTTGTTTAGCTGTTGTGGGCAATGAGAGGTGTGCATGTCTTTTTCTTTCTTTCTTTCTTTCTTTCTTTCTTTCTTTCTTTCTTTCTTTCTTTCTTTCTTTCTTTCTTCTTCTTTCTTTCTTTCTTTCTTTCTTTCTTCTTTCTTTCTTTCTTTCTTTCTTTCTTTCTTAAGAAGAATTATGCCCCTTCTCTCTCTTTTTCAGCCACAAACATCCGAGGTGTCTGAAATAGGTGAATCAAGGCATTCAAGGCATCGTATAGGACAGTGGTTCCCAACAGCCAAAAAAGTTTGGGAACCACTGCTATAGGAGGATAGGCCTGTCCTTCATTTCGTATTCTTGGTGGTTTTTATAAGGCGTGTAACATTTTGATCCTTGCTTCATCTAATGCTCCAGTATGGATTAATCTTTAAAGGAGACCTAAATCTAAGACTTCAATTGAGCCACTTGTGAAGTCTCATGCTGTTATTTTTTATTAGGTATATTTGGCATGAGTAAGAAAGCACAGCTTCTGCACCCTATTTGCGACTTTAGCGACGAAAGTGGTCTTCAACCACATGAAATCCCCCGATAAAACAGCCATCGCTGCCTTGGCCAAGGAGCTGTTCGCATTCGGAGGTGTCAATTTATGAGCCTTTCATCCCTCTTGGTGGCATCTCCCAGCAGGAGGGTTTTCATCCTGTTGCATTTTTAAAGTTTCTTTGGTTGGCAAGGGGAAAAAGGAGTGAGCCAGGCACAGCACAAAGAGATCACAAGGTAGCAGCCTTCGAAAATATGGGCTGGGAGATAAACAGCGCCTGGGAAGGAAGCAAAGGAGAAGTGCATGCTTAACTCTTTCCCTGAAATCCTTGAAAGTCATGGATGTTTATCTGGGGCTTCAGTGCAGTGGGTTCCTTCTGCCCCTTCTCTGGCAGTATCTGCCACAACTACCTCTCCAGCCATGAGATGGGAAAGGCCAGATCCAAACGTAGATGCATTGATTCTCACCACTAGGGATCACAAGAAGTTCTCTTTCACTCAGAGTCTGATGTGAAGGCTATATCAGAATGCCAGATGCAAGGGAGGGCACCAGGATGAGGTCTCTTGTTATCAGGTGTGCTCCCTGGGGCATTTGGTGGGCCGCTATGAGATACAGGAAGCTGGACTAGATGGGCCTATGGCCTGAGCCAGTGGGGCTGTTCTTATGTTCTTAGCTACCTTGCTGAGGCTTAGGAGTCTGGAACCCAACAGCACCAACAATGAAAACCATCTAGGGATTTTCTGTCTGCTGCCTTCCATCATGTAAGAAAGGCAGAATGTAAACATGAGGGGGGCTGAAGTGTAGCGTCCGTGACCATGAACTGTAAACTGTGAATCCCTAGAGTAGCCACAGGCTCACTACATGATCTTGGGCAGGCTGAATGACTCTGTTTCAGCTCCCTCTCCCTGCTAATAGAGGGTTGGGATGATAACAGAACTGCCCTATCTTTTGAGCCACTATTAAGAGTAACTAGCTTCAGTGGCTTCTAAGTTCGTGTCATTGTTGTTCATTGTTGGCAACCTTCAGTCTCGAAAGACTCTGGTATCGCGCTCTGAATGGTGGTTCTGGAACAGCGTCTAGTGTGGCTAAAAAGGCCAATTTGGGAGTGACAATCCCTTCCACACTGGGAGCAAGTGCAGTCTGTCCCTGGTCTGTCTCCCTGGCTATGGGCCTTCCTTCTTTGCCTCTTAGCCTCAGACTGTTGGCCAAGTGTCTCTTCCAACTGGGAAAGGCCATGCTGCACAGCCTGCCTCCAAGCGGGCCGCTCAGAGGCCAGGGTTTCCCACCTGTTGAGGTCCCTCAGATCCCTCTTGCAGATGTCCTTGTAGCGCAGCTGTGGTCTACCTGTAGGGCGCTTTCCTTGCACGAGTTCTCCATAGAGGAGATCCTTTGGGATCCGGCCATCATCCATTCTCACGACATGACCGAGTCAACGCAGGTGTCTCTGTTTCAGCAGTGCATACATGCTAGGGATTCCAGCATGTTCCAGGACTGTGTTGCTTGGAACTTTGTCCTGCCAGGTGATGCCGAGAATACGTCGGAGGCAGCGCATGTGGAAAGCGTTCAGTTTCCTCTCCTGTTGTGAGCGAAGAGTCCATGACTCGCTGCAGTACAGAAGTGTACTCAGGACGAAAGCTCTGTAGACCTGGATCTTGGTATGTTCCGTCAGCTTCTTGTTGGAGGCTGTGAACAAGAGATGTCATATCCCACCCCACCCCCCTCCACTGAGTGACTCTCAGTCTCATTCTCTCCATCTGTAAACAGAGGACAAAAATATAGATCTAACTTGCAGGATTATCGTAATGATTGATGGGTGCATGTATGTAAAGTGCTCTGGACATTTTAAAGATGGAGCCAGTTTCTGAACTTCTTTTATAAGTAAAGATGCATATCCCAGTACAATCTTGGCCTGTTCACAGTTTCTTGGTTTATATACAAGTGGAACCTCAGTATCCACTGATTTGGTATCATCAATTGACTCACCACCGATACCGAGGTCCATTTTAAATGCCTTGTAACTAAAAAAGCATCGAAATGCTTCATGCTGTTAAAAATTACAATTTTATTCTACTAGGTTCCATTTTTCACCCTGTCTTGTGCCTGAATGCGGTATAGTGTCTATAGCAAAGCATTCTGGGGTGACAACAGTGGAACAAGAAACCTGGAATTGGGTCCTTAAATCTTTTTTTTATTTTACTGATTTGGTATCCAGTGATTTTTTTTAATCTGATTTTTTTTTTAATTAAGTGGATAACGAGGCACGACCTGTATGTGTATAATATATATACATACATACATGCATGCCAGGATTCTCTTGTACACAATCCAGGTTGGGTATGTTCCGGTTGGGTTTCCAAAAATCCATTTGAACAGAGACAACTGTGGGACAAAAGGAAAAAGTGTATTTTCTATGAGAAATAATGCCTCTGTTATAGCACTTTCACCTCTCTGATGAAATTTGTGTCTATTGGATTTTCTGTAGCTGTAAGCAGCCCTCCAAACACATTAAGGTAATCTGCACATCCTTGTTCCAGTTGATAAATATTATGTCTTGGACTCTTCGTTTTTATTATTAGAGCCAAAGATAGTCATCTAAGGCCAGAAATCCTTCTTGGTTTGACCGGTTAATGGAGACCAAGAGTTCGGCTCTGTCTTGCAGGAGGTCACTCAGCAGGAAGCCATGAACCAGCTGTTGCTATTTGTCATGTTGCACATCTGTTTTGTGGTTCTCCGTTCCTGAAGCTACTGAGGACAATGAACTGGCGCTAACAATGAGCAAGAGACAGTGATGAAGAGTACAGGGATGAAGTACAATTATGATTAAGAATACATGTGCTGCTTTTCAACAAGGGTAATTCACAAGTGGTTTACCTAAATAAATCAGTAAATGTGTCTGTTTTTTAGAGGTATCCTTTTGGGGTTCCTTTCTATCCTATACTCATAGCCCAGTTCTGCCTAACCCCCCTCCCCCAGTGCACAATGCATCCCACAGAGGAGTTTTAGTTCCCAGAAGCCTCCTTGAGATAAGGGAACATTTGTTTCCTTGGCAAGTCTCCACTGCCCTGATGGGTCTGCTTGGACTGGTACCAGCTACTTTGCTGACGCAAGCCCAAGTGGACCCAAGTGGGTTGAGACCAGGAAGGGGGATGGATATTAGCAGAACCTCGACACGCACCCCTCAACACATCTCCTCCCCCCAGTCTATGCCCCGCTCCTCCTCTCTTTTCCTCCCACTGCCCACCCCCATTCGGACTTACCTGCACCAGTTCAATGGAGATAAGTGTAAAGTGATGCACATTGGTGGTGGGCCACTGTGTGAAACATGACTCTGGACTAGCTGGACCTTTGGCTTCAGCAGGATTTTATAATTCCTCTGTCTGGAATCTATTGATATACTCCAATCAATATATCAATCTAGAATCTTTTGGTTGGCAACCTTCAGTCTCGAAAGACTATGGTATAAGCCTACAGCACCCGGTATTCCCAGGCGGTCTCCCATCCAAGTACTAACCAGGCCTGACCCTGCTTAGCTTCCGAGATCATGGTAGAAGCCTACAGCACCCGGTATTCCCAGGCGGTCCCCCATCCAAGTACTAACCAGGCCTGACCCTGCTTAGCTTCCGAGATCATGGTAGAAGCCTACAGCACCCGGTATTCCCAGGTGGTCTCCCATCCAAGTACTAACCAGGCCTGACCCTGCTTAGCTTCCGAGATCATGGTATAAGCCTACAGCACCCGGTATTCCCAGGCGGTCTCCCATCCAAGTACTAACCAGGCCTGACCCTGCTTAGCTTCCGAGATCATGGTAGAAGCCTACAGCACCCGGTATTCCCAGGTGGTCTCCCATCCAAGTACTAACCAGGCCTGACCCTGCTTAGCTTCCGAGATCATGGTATAAGCCTACAGCACCCGGTATTCCCAGGCGGTCCCCCATCCAAGTACTAACCAGGCCTGACCCTGCTTAGCTTCCGAGATCATGGTAGAAGCCTACAGCACCCGGTATTCCCAGGTGGTCTCCCATCCAAGTACTAACCAGGCCTGACCCTGCTTAGCTTCCGAGATCATGGTATAAGCCTACAGCACCCGGTATTCCCAGGTGGTCTCCCATCCAAGTACTAACCAGGCCTGACCCTGCTTAGCTTCTGAGATCATGGTATAAGCCTACAGCACCCGGTATTCCCAGGCGGTCCCCCATCCAAGTACTAACCAGGCCTGACTCTGCTTAGCTTCCGAGATCATGGTAGAAGCCTACAGCACCCGGTATTCCCAGGCGGTCTCCCATTCAAGCACTAACCAGGCCTGACTCTGCTTAGCTTCCGAGATCATGGTATAAGCCTACAGCACCCGGTATTCCCAGGCGGTCTCCCATCCAAGTACTAACCAGGCCTGACCCTGCTTAGCTTCCGAGATCAGACAAGATTGGGCATGTGCAAGGTAACAGAGGACAGAGCAGTAGAATCTCTTGATTTACTGCAATCTCTAGACCTCATTATTGGATGTTCTTCATTCTTTCTAGGACCTTCCTTTTCCCCCCAAAGGAGCACAAGCAGAGCTGACAGAGGAAGAGAGACAGACTGTTACTACAGACAGCTGCCCTAGAAACAGAGCCACAGAACTCAGAAGAGTTTTTCACTAATTTTCAGTGCTGTGCTCCAAAGTCCTACGGACCTGCGGACCTGCAGACCTCTCAGGGCACACCAGTGTGCCGTGGCACAGCAGTTGAAAATTGCTGCCTTTGATGCTACCAGCTCTGTTTCTACCAGCTATACCATAAGTCAGGTAGAGTATTAAAGCTTTGTTCTCAGTAGCTGGATGCTCTGCGGCTTTCCTGAACGTGTCCTTGAGCAACCTTGCTAGGCAATTGGCCTTATTTGTTCCTTTGCTTGCCTCCCATTGACTTCAATCTTGGCTACAGCAGGGTTTGCAATGCTGGGTACAGGGGCTTTCAGATGCAGTTAGCGATATGTACGGCCTATTCGACGGCTCACATTTACGCCGATTTAGTTCTACAATCTGGGGCTGAATCCTGATGGGGACAAGAAGTTCTCCTCCCTCGTGCCTCCTGGTTTTGTAAGGCACAGGATGCTACCAGGCCCTGGAAGCAACCAGCGTGTTAATTTGTACAAAGCACAGTCCACAATGTCTATGCAGCTGAAACTCAGGAGGCCATAACACAAGGCAATGCCCACCGAACACATGCAACTTCAGGGGGCCCAAACCGATCCAACTTTTCAGGGCTGATGCAGCCTCAATGCAGCCCCAAGGTAAGGGAACAAACATTCCCTTACTTGGAGGAGGCCTCCTTAACTACCCCCCCATGCAGCTTGCTTCCCATTGCCATGGCTAGATCAGCACTGGGATAGTATTGAGCTAAGGGTGTTCCTTCGTCCTCCCTTCTTTAAACTTCCAAGTTCAGGCCCCATGGTGACATTTGCATTAATGTGGATTCTGCTCAAGGCGCACTGCTCCAGTGTATTCAGTAATATCTAACACTGGAAGTGAAAACCTGGTCCCTGCATTTCTGAGAGCTCTCAGTCTTAGGAAGGATAGTTTGCTTAGGACAGTCTTAGGAAGGGTAGTCTTAAAGGCAACAGAAGGTTGGAGGAAGGATGGAGTGAACTTCAAGATTTCAGATTGTTAGCAGCTCTGCGCCTAATCACCGTAAACAGCATACGTGTAGACCTAACGGGTGGCTGCGGGCCATATGTTGCCGGCTAAAATTGTATTTCACGATGGTGAATTGTTGTTTATGCAGAAGATCTCTTTTCTCACTCCAGATCCCCCTTCTTCTTGAAGAGCAGAAGAAAACAACAGACTAACGAGGTTTACGCAAGCATCAGAGGACCAAAATTCCTTGAAGAATCGCTCACGGAAAGCACCACGAAGCAAGGAACCGTCTTCATTTTGAAACTGCAGCTGGACAGATCAATGAAAGGCACTGAGTGTCGAGTTTATTGTGGTGGATCAGCACAGCATTAGTCAAATACCAAAGAGCAAGTAAGATATAGCGGTTAGAGTGCTTAACTTGGGCTGGGAAGACCCACGTTCAAATTCTGATCTTATCATGAAGAACACTAGGTGACCTTAGACTGGGCCTTCCTTCTCAGCCCAACCTACATTGCAGGGTTGTTGTGAGGATAAAATGGGAAGGGGGAATCACGTATGCCACCAGGGATAAAAATGGAATACACAGTGCTAATCTGTATATTAGTGCTTCAGTGGATTCAGGGTGCTCACTGCCCCTTTTGTATAGGTTTACAGATGGGGAGTCCAGTCCAGTTTAATGACTGAGAGTATGTGGAAGCAGGACTGATAGCTCTTCCAGCCTGCAGCATGTGGAATGAGGAGGACTATTGACCTCACCCCAAACCACTATACAATCTACTGAACACATGAAAAAGACCTCTGTGTGGCCTTCAGATGTGGTCCCCCCCCCCCAGTATAGCTGTAGAGGGGAACCACAGAACCACCTCCTCCCAGGCCCGACCCACCTTGCGCTCCACCCTCCTCCATCCAAAAACACTCCTCTGGTTGGCAACCTTCAGTCTCGAAAGACTATGGTGTAAGCCTACAGCACCCGGTATTCCCAAGCGGTCTCCCATCCAAGTACTAATCAGGCCTGACCCTGCTTAGCTTCCGAGATCAGGCATGGAAAGACTATGGTATAAGCCTACAGCACCTGGTATTCCCGGGCGGTCTTCCATCCAAGTATTAACCAGGCCTGACCCTGCTTAGCTTCCAAGATCAGGCATGTGCAAGGCAACTGTTACCCTAACACTCCTCCTGTTGTTCCCTCCTGCCACTCTTTTCCACCCCCTGTGCTGACCTGCCCGGGCTGGTACAAAATTACCCCTTCCAAGCCTGGATCTGGAGCTGCCAGGTCAGTGCAGATTCTTGCACCAGCCCAGCTAGTACTTGAGTAGCTGTGAATGTGCTTGATGGCATATTCCTAACACCCCTGGGCCAGCGCAGGGGAACTCAGAATTGTCCTCTCAATTTGATGTTTAAAATCATTTGTAGGCAGCGATAAATGAAGAGGGACACCACTTAAAGAGAAGGAATAGCATGAAAAAAAAATTAAACTAATGGAGCTACAGGCTTTAATTGTTTTAAAGCAATACATATTGATTGCTGTACTTCTTTAAAGCATTTTACAGAATGAATCATCCAATTAATTCGCTAAGGCAAAGTGATTTACAGATGTCAGGGAACCTGATCATGGCATCAGGTCCTTGCAGCTGAGCCTTCACAAATTTTAATACCAGAAACCAGCAGAAACCTGCAGAGATGGATCGTGCTACTGAGATAGCAAAGCTGGGGTTGGACAGCAGAGGGATGGAGATGAGGAAATGAATCAAGGCCTTAAATCTGTAAATCCCTAGAAGAGGCTCTGATGATCAAGAGGGTAGATTAGCAGGACAGGAGGGAGCTCAAGAGGCCGATGTGAGCAGAGATAATATCCATAGCTGTCCAAACTGTTAGAGGGCACATTTCTCACAAATGAACCCTTGGATTTTGTTCAGTGCTCACTACAAAAATTCTAGTTTTCCAACATTTTCAGAAGCTCTCATGCAAAACTCTCTCAGGACAAACTTAGCTTTGCACCCTTCTGTGCGTGTGATGGAGAGCAGGATAATAGAGACCAGTTCAAGAAACGGTGCACAGAGATGGAGAGAGAGAGAGAGAGAGAGAGAGAGAGAGAGAGAGAGAGAGGCAAAGATGCTACCAATATTTCTGCTCCTGATCAGGTGGGGGTGATGTCTTCTGCTGCCCTCCCCCAGTATGTGTTGGGCTATCTTTGAGATCAATATTTTAACATTCTTTCCCCTTGATTCCTCTTTCCCTCCAGATTCAGTATGTGGACTCTTAGAGCCACACTAGATGCTATTATGACAATCAGATTTGTTCAGTTGAGAGTCTCAGTAGTGTTGCTAGAGGGGCTGCAAAGCACTAAGTTTTGCAGGGAGCTTTGCAACATGCAAGTGGTCCATCCCCCTCCCCTTTGGAACTAAGCATATTCCTCTGTTTTGCCCCCACTGCCCAGAATGGCTCTGAAGGAGAGGGGCCACTTGCAAGGCAAGGTGAGGCTCCCTGCAAAATTAGTGCACTGCACCCCCTCTAGCTACACTACTGGTGAGTCTGCCCCGTTTGTGTATTAAGCAGGGCTTAGCAATTTTGCTTTTAACCTCAGAAGCATGCGTGTGAAATTGGAGGAGATGGGGCCGTCCCACCAGACTTTCCCACTGTCCATCACCCTGTTGATCAGACGAGAGGTCCATATAGCCTGATGTTCCATTTCCAACAGAAATGTCATCATAAAACATTGTTATCATATGTTGCTTTGGAGTACTTGTTGAAAAAATAGCTTTTGACAAGTTGTGCTAAATACAGAAATGAATACAATAAAACCATATGGTCTGTCTGCAAGTTTGGCTGCACCTTTACATCCTCTTCCTCCCCAGGGCTGGGCTGCCACAGTGATCTTGTGACGCTTTGATATCAGGGCCCAGCACAATGTGTGTCCCAACCCTGGCACTGTCCACGCCAACCTTGTTGAGCTGTCCAGAGAGTGTGTGTGACTTTAATCTCCTCACATGTCAAGTTCAATGCTGGAGCAGCCCTGGCTGTTGAAAGACAGCCGCCCATGCAGCTGTATCTCACCGAGCCCCGCGAGGTCTCTGCTTTTGGTTTCACTTGGAAAGGAAATCTGTGAGGATTTCCTTTCAGTGTGGCTGCAAAGAAGCAATTGTCAGATCCCTGCCTGTGTGGCATCAATAAGAGCTGAAGAAATTATCCTGCAAAAGAAAAGACAAACAAAGCTCAGGTCTTTCCCACTTTTTCTCTTGCCACCTTGAATTTAAGCTGAGTTGTAAACACATCAAGTCAATTTTCAGTTATCACTTTTAATGGCATTTTTAATGTTGAAAGTTCCTCCCAGTATAATGCTTAGCAATTACCCTTTAAGTGGCAGCTATTTATTTCTGATAAACATTCGGTCTTTCATTTCAGCTCTTCACTTTGACCATTTTTCATGCCAGGCGCCGAGGAGTCTCAGTTACATTCTTATGCTTGCTCTGGCATCACCATTTGGTACTCGATCTACTAGCAGTAATGGAATGGCCGGCTGGCAAAATCCCCCATTCCATTCTCCCCCATTCCATGCACAAGCTGAGCAAAATCCCCCATTCCATTCTCGCTTCAGGATTGTGCTTTCCACTGGGTTCTGCTTCTTAACCAGTTTAAATAGTTTTTCTAACTTTCATTTTGGAATTGGGGGACCCGCGTTTGCTACCTACGACTTAACAGTTCCTTCAGCTCACATGCTTTCCTCCCTCCAACCCCCCTCCAATTCCTCTTCTGCATTAATGATGCAAATGTGTGCATTGACAAAACACTGAAAAAAAAAAAACAAGCTTGATGTTATCATATAGGATTTCATCAAGATTCTTTTTGTGTCATGTTTTATGGAGGTGCAGATAAATTCCTAAATCGCTACACAAAAAGAATCTTTCATGCAATTTTATGTACGGCCAGATAACTTTCTTTGCAGGATTTTGCCAAGAAACACGTGCTCATGATTAATGTAGCAGAGGGGAAGAGAGAAAAATGATTTGAAAGAACTGGAAGCTGATCATTGGAGGTGAGGCTGGTTTGTGAACCAGAGACAGGGCCTTCTTAGTTACTGCATCCTAGCCTTGGCATTTGATTCCCCAGGAGGTCTGGCTATCCCCACCCTTAGCTACCTTCTAATGTTTTTGTCATGCCTTTGATTTGGGGCAATCATTTCTGTGCTGAGATGTTACGACGCTGCAGTTTGTGTTCTTGTGATCTTAAGTTTTCCACACTCTTAATTTTTTTTCCACACTCTTAATTTTTTTAATTTAAATTTGATTTATATTGCATTTATATTGCATGCAGTAGCATGCAGCCAGAGGGGGTGGAGCTGTAAGTCTCGCAGGGCCTCAAAACCTGCCGTGTAAGCCGCCCCTCCCCCTGGCTCTGGGAGCCATTCCAAGGAGCAAAATCAATGCGGAAGTGTCTCCTCCACGTAGCATTTGCCCTGACAGGCTTCGAGAGCCCGGGAAAGGGGCAGCTTACACGGTGAGTTTCAGAGCTGTGTGGGACTTACAGCTCTGTCCCCCTCTGGCTCTGCTACGGCATGCAGTATAAATCAAATTTAAATTCACTACCGATTGCATGCATTTGATATTGCAGTTATTGGTCACATCTTTGAATCAGTTCCTGATTCTAGAAGAGCTTACACTTTCACGTTAGATAACACCTCCCCAAAATGTGAACGTCTTCCATGAAACAGCCTTCCATGTTGTCAACGGCATTGTGGGCCACACTGGATGATGCGCATGGAGGGAGGGGTGACACCACTACCGGCCAAAATTTTTAAAATTAAAATTCGAAGAATGCCATCATGTTATATATCAATCGATGCGTAATTTAATGCAGAATTCAATTAAACAAACCATGTTGAAATAGCTCTTTTCTATCAACGGTTATAGCAAAAAACAAAAACCAACAGGGGCAGGACGATTGTGCATCATTATGCCCACTCCCCAGGGGCTCTTCTGCTCCACCCACTGCATGGGAGGAAGTCCATCATGGAGGTGACACGCTTGCCTCTTGCACCTGGTAACAGCAAACCCTCGTGACACAACTACATGTTGTCAAGCTTCTTTATGGTTTTATGCAACAAGTTGCTCTGACAGAAGGCCTGGCTTGGAGACAGGGTTTGAAAGGGTTGATGTGTCCTCATTGGGTCAAAGAACAGTGGTCAGCTTCTAGTGCTCAGCCCAGCCTTACAACCCAGAGGACACGCTTTCCCCTCCAGTTTCATCTGCTGACTGAAAGCCCAGGGCGTGTGTGTTGCGGACAATGAGCTATTATTATTAACTTTATTTTTACCTCGCCTTTCTCCCTGGAGGTCCCTGAGGTTGGCTCCTGGAAGTTCTTTTTGGAGATCTCTCTGCCCCCGTATTCTGCACCATGATAATTATTGAAACAAAATGGATAACATCTGTTGCTTTTATTGTAAATGTTAATTATCTTTGTATGCAATTTTAATTAGAAGGTGGTAGGTAAATACTACAACAAACAAATGAACAGAAGCATGAATAATGCACAGAAGGCTTTTTTAGCCCCGTGTGTTTTTTTTTTTTTTTTAACAAATTTGTCACAACACATTAATTCCGAGTTGCAAATAGCTGCTTGTGCCGAATCAGGGCCAAACTAGATATTATGGGGGCAGTCATTATGGGGGCAGCGATACTTCTTTAGTCGTTAGTCAGGTATCTGTCCTCTTCATGCATAAATTTTGTGTGTGTGTGTGTGTGTGTGTGTGTGTGATTTTTAACACAAAAATTGCATGCAGGGTGAGGGCAGCCAAATTCAGCCACCTTTCTTTTACATTTCCCCAAGTCCGTTTTCATACACATGCCTCCGTTTTGCTCGCACTGCCCAGAATTGCTCCGAAGGGGAGGGGGAAGGGCCGCTTGCACAATGCCGTGAGGGTCCCTGCAAAACTTAGTGCTTTGCCCCCCCTCTAGCTATGCTACTGTCTACACACACACATGCACGCACAGAGAAAAATACATTTTGTGGATTTATTTCCAGATTTACTTTAACTCTATTCTTACAGAAGGCCTTGTCAGACCTTCTAGGACATGTTTTTGTTTTTCTCCTGCAATGAATTCATAGTTATTATCAGTCCTTACAGAAGATCTGAATGTCTTTTCGGCAGGTGCTGCTCCTGAAAACCCTGTTTTCTTATTGCCGGTACTTAAACTGCTATCCTTTGTCACTCAGCAAATGCAATTTCCCCCCGCCAGTGGATTAGCACATCAGCTGTGACATTTATTCTTTATTTTATATTTATATCCCACTTCTCAGTTCATTGCCCAGGCTTCCAGTGACTCACAGCTTTAAAAACCTCGCTACACAATAAGATCATTAACATCAAAACACAGGAGAAACTAAACAGTGAATGTTGTGGGAGTGTCATGGGTAAGCTATTAGGTGATGCCTGTTCCATCACTGGCAACCTCACATTCATCCCTCCCAACACTCTCATGGAACTGAAAAGATTTAATATCTCATTTTCTAAGGCTAGCTCTCTCGCCAAACCATTAAAGCAACCATTCATGTTCTATGGCCCAGCCGTTCAGACAGACTTTCAACGGGCTGGTGAGTTATAATATTTTGGTGCTTAGCCACCAGAGGTGGTTTTCACTCCCATGCATTCCCAAGGGGTAGCACAGAACGCACCAAAGCACATCATGTGCCCGCAGCAAAATCCCCGCCATTCCTGGAATGTGTGTCATAAAGCAGGTCTGCGTTTGGGAGTTAAGGGTAGATGTGTCGGCAAGGGGAGACATGGGAGAGGAGCCAGAGTAGCTGTAGGCTATTCCATCTGCGAGCATACAATTGAAATTGCCAGACTAACAGGATTAAGCTGGACAGTACATGAATTTGCTGGATGACCTGCATTCACAAGGGGTTTGTATTGAGAAAGTACAACCTTCAGAAATTGCAGTCTATTATACTACTGATTTTAATAGTATAATAGACTACAATTTGTGTTCATTTCTCCCCTAGCCTACTCAGGGGTGCTTGTATTCATAGGCATGGCCAATATTTATATTTTCAGAGCTTGGTACATCTTCCTCCATTTTTGTTTCCCTAAAGCTAGATTGTAAGGTCCTTCAGGCAGAGACCTGATACGTTGCTCATGCTGCTTGATAAAGCACGTTGTACACTGATGACGTACGGAACAATATTGCTGCTTTACATCCAGTAATGGACTCAGAGCCCAATCCTGTGGTCTGCGCCGCGCCTCGGACCAAAGTTGCAAATGTGCCATAAGGCACGTTTGTGGGGCTTACCGCCAGGCTCCTACCAGAGGTGGCTCAGCTCCGGCCGGCGCTGAGCCACCACCCAGCGGGCGCCTGTGTTCCGTGGCTCGGCAGTGCCTGCAACCGCCGGGCTGTGGAATGGGGAATGGGGGTGTGGTTGGGGGCGTGGGGGAGGTGTTCTGGGGAGGGGGGAGGCGTGGTCAGTGGCATTCCGGGGGTGGTGGTGGGGGAGAGGTGAGTCCGCGGAACCGAGCTCCGCAGGATCCTAGGCGCTCATGGAGGGCCGCGCACCCTACACGAGCGCCTTCACTTTAGCGGCGACCAAACAGTCACTGCTAAAGAGAGCAGCCCCATTGTGGGGCTGCTTCCCTTACCCGGGGGAAGGGGACGAACGTCCCCTTCTCCCGAGGAGCCTCCCACAGTAGTGCGGGAGGCTCTGGATGCCCTGTTTGCCCAGCACTAGGTCTGCCGCTGTTCACATCTACAGCTTTGGTCCTTGTGATTGGCAGACAGTGAAAACCTCAGGATGGCCTAGTCATGGTACGTACTTTCGGAACTTGGCCTTCTGCCTTCTACCTGCCACACTCCTGCCCTCATCAGTGGGAAGAATCCTGAATCGGAGAACATGCTCTCTGGGACGGAGTTCAGGCACTTGTTTCCCTGCAGTGCTGTCCTGAGGAATTTCCACTACTGATAGAGAATACCCTGCAATTAAAGTTCTCCCAGATAATGCCTTGGGATAATGAGTTATCCCTAAGCTTCAGGATGGGAAAACAAATAGGCAAAATAGCAAATTACATTCAGACTCAAGCGCTAAAAATGGAAACGACAATTAAACAACCCTTTCCCCCTGTTTGCACAGTTGGTGGGCATCGTCGTTAGTTGACAAACACCATGGTTCTCTCTCTCTCTCTCTCTCTCTCTCTCTCTCTCTCTCTCTCTCTCTCTCTGGTTGAAATGTGAAAAATTAAATGCACATCCCCTCGCAGTTACATTGGAGAAGAGCTGGTTCTGAGGTTCCCTTTATTTTGCTGTCATGTTGCTTTCAACAAGCTTGTCATCTCCCTCCCCTGTTCTTGTACACAATGGAGATGTTCGCACACTTCAGTCATGGTGCCAACACCCTGCATTTCACAACGCTGTGACTGGACCAAATTCTCATTCCCTCCCTCCCTCTCTCTCAGTACACATGGCCCTTGGAATACTTTTACTGTCGCTTTGCTGTTTAAATTCTAGCGATGAAAAGGGCCCCATTAATCTTTCAGGGAGATGTGTTCAAAGCATGTGCATTTTTGACCAACATGTCAATAATATTTTTCTCTTATGCAATGCAGAGAACATCTGGCTTACATTAGAGTGTGTAATTTCTGCTCTTACATAAGGCTCTGGTTGAAGAGTAGAGTATTTTAGACGGTTCTATAGCTAGAATGTAATAAAAGACTGGGGGGGTACTAATAAAAACCATTTGTAATGAAAAGTGAGAATAAACAGTTCAGAGGGAAAGACATATTTTGTTGAAATGGGTCCTTTCTAGATTGGTATCTGGAGCCATAAAAGTTGCTTCTCAAAGACAGCTTGTAGTTAGGAAATGAAATAAAGGAAGCATTAACCATTAACAGTGGTGTAAATGTAACATTAATGCAACAGTTTCCAGAGATTTTCTTAAGGCATAAGCTTTTGTAGATTACAGTCCATTTCACCAGATGCATAAAATACACAGGTATGGAGGGGAAAAAAAAAAAAGTAAACTGTGAGGCCAAAAGGCCATAAGTTGCAAGAATCACAGTCTGTGACATTTCCAAGCAAATGTCAAATGCGTACAAGCTAAACGCAAAGATCATTCAGCGCAGCAGTAATTAGCAGTAACGCAACTGATGATAGCACAATATAATTAGCATTGCTAATCTAATTTATTTAACACTTGTGGTGGAAGAGAGAACCTTGGTTTTGACTCAGCCCGGAATGAATAGAATGAAATGTACAGGTAAATTCTGGTCCAGATTCCCACTAAGGTCTCCCTTTGTTGTTGGTGTTGGAATGGAGAAGGCGGATGCTGGAGACAGCAGCCCAATGTCTGGAGAGACTGAAATGTGCTGCCCCTGCTTTCTGAGTGTTGTCATTTTTGAAGTCGCATTTGCCCTATGTAGATGGATGCAGAGAACATCACTAGCATGGGCTGGTGTATATCATGTGGGAGAAGGAACAAGTGAACCCTGATGGCGCTGTTGACATCATTAAGGACAGTCCACAACAAGAAAAAACATCTAGGACAGGGATAGCCAACCTTTCGAATTTAGGGCTCCTAGACCTTTAATAATTGTCATCTGTGAGATGACAAGCTGCACCTGCTGAAATTCCCTCTTCTGCTTAATTGTTAAAGGTTCAGGAGACCTAAAGTTGAATGGTTGGCCACCCCTGGTCTAGGAGAACAAAATTTCTTTGGAGAAAGTTATAGCTGAATGCTATCCAGACTACCACCATCCCTTCCTTGCCAATGCAGCTCCACCACCGGAGCACACACTGCATTCTCTGCAGTCCCAGAGGTCTCCTCCAAGTAAGGGAACATTTGTTCCCTTGCCTGTAGGTAAGCCTCCACTGCCATGATGGGCCTACTCTGACCTGCACCAGCAGACCTGCTCTGGTTCAAGTCTGAGTGGACCAAGGAAGGTGAATCAAGAATGGCAAAGAGAATAGGATATTGGAATTGTTGCCACTGTCATCACCCCCTTCCCACCTTTGGCGCACACCCTTCTCCTGTTTCTGCTCATTCCTCCTTCCCCCAACCCATTCCACCAACCCCTGTGCTGACTTACCTGCACCAGGGCTGTTCAGGAGGCCACTGGTGAGCAGTTGTGGCTTCTCACTGCTTGTGATGGTGGCCCAGTTGCATGGAATGGTGTGACTGCTGTAAAGCATGCTGCACCTCCGAACGTGTGTTCTGGTGGTGCAGCAGGCCCGTAGGATTGGGCCAAAAGACACAAGTCCCACTGAAATGAATGGGAGTGGCTTGTCACATTGATTTCAAGAGACGCCTACGTTGGCTCGGTCATGTCGTGAGAACGGATGATGGCCGGATCCCAAAGGATCTCCTCTATGGAGAACTCGTGCAAGGAAAGCGCCCTACAGGTTAGACCACAGCTGCGATACAAGGACATCTGCAAGAGGGATCTGAAGGCCTTAGGGATGGACCTCAACAAGTGGGAAACCCTGGCCTCTGAGTGGCCCGCTTGGAGGCAGGCTGTGCAGCATGGCCTTTCCCAGTTTGAAGAGACACTTGGCCAACAGACTGAGGCAAAGAGGCAAAGAAGGAAGGCCCATAGCCAGGGAGACAGACCAGGGACAGACTGCACTTGCTCCCAGTGTGGAAGGGATTGTCACTCCCGAATCGGCCTTTTCAGCCACACTAGACGCTGTTCCAGAACCACCTTTCAGAGCGCGATACCATAGTCTTTCGAGACTGAAGGTTGCCAACTGCTAGTTATGACCAAGCTTTGTTGGAGAAAACCCCCTAGACATTATTTGTTTTAATTTTTCTCTGGTTTCACTGTCTTAGGCTGCAATCCTAACCAACTTTCCAGCACTGACATAAGGGCAATGCAACTCCGAGGAAAGGCAACAAACATTGCCTTACTTTGAGGAGGTCTCCATGACTGCCCCCTGATGGCAGGATGCAGCACATGCCCCACTGGCATAGCTATGTCGGTGCTAGAAAGTTGGTTAGGATTCCGCCCTAAATGGCTTTGATGTCTCTTTGTTGAAATGCAGTATATAACTACGGCATAGAATGAATAAATGAGCAATAAAAAGCACACCAGAATCAATCATCCTAGAGGAGATCTAGAACCTAGATAAGCGAACCCAGATGGTTCTGTGTCCTTTGTGCATCTCAAAGGGCTAAGTGAAACAAGCTGGCTTCTTTCTATGTCTACCATTAAGGTCTCATCTTAACCTCCACCTGGCCTCCTTCTCTGTGTTGGCCACAACAAGAAGTTCTTTGTCCCTGAAGGATGAACTTTGTGGGTTTCTCTTCTCCAAGGTTGGACTTAGTGGAAGAGATGGATCCACAAGCATGGCCCTGCAATTCCTGGGTAAAATTGCTATCCCAATACTGTAATTCGGTGCAGTAAAAGTGGCGATATTAGGCACTTGATGATCCAGAAGGCTCTATTAACTGGAAATTGACTGAAAGGCCCATTTCATTTCACTGCTGTATTAACGAACAGCACCAAGTGGCAATCCCAAGTGGCCACAAGAGTCCAGAATGCACACGTGCTCAGTGGCATAGCTAGAGGGGGAGCAAAGCACCAAGTTTTGCAGGTGCCTGAACGCACCGTGCAAGTGGCTACTTCCCCTCTCCTTCGGAGCCATTCCCGACAGTGGGAACAAAACCTCCACTTTGTGAATGCCCCTGTTTGGCTTTCACCACCCAGAACAGCTCTGAAGGAGAGGGGGAGGGGCCATTTGCACAGCACATTCAGGCACCTGCAAAACTTAGTGCTTTGCAATCCCTCTAGCTACACCACTGCCTGTGCCTCTCCAAATAGGCGCGGGAGTTCAGAAAGCGCATGGCAGGGTTGAGTGGTGAAAGGTAGCTTTGTTGGGTGTTATTATGGTGAATTTATCTCGGGGTGTGGGGCAGTTTATCCTGGAGATGAGGTTTAATGTTCTAATAACTGGGAAACTGTAAATATCCAGTAACCCTTCGGTACTGGAGGATCTGGATAGCACAACTTATACTGTAATCACACAGAAACAGATGATCTTAGGTCTTTTTCAGTTTCAGTAGACCTTTATTGGCATAAAATACAGAGAAAGAACAAAACAAAACAAAAATATACAAAGACACCACAACATAGACATCAGTCTTATCCTCACATACTGCCCAGAGTTCCAGAGCTCTGCCTGGCAATTACCCCAGATAAAAAGGCAGCGACCCTATCAAGGGTCTCAGAGTCAGATGTGGAAAGGAGAGACTGAAGCATGATTGAGTCCTCCCAGCCCTGCATCCTAGTTAGCAAAAGGCCTAGATATTTCTTGCGTGAGACGTCATGAAGTGGACGACTGCTTGGCTTAGATTACTGAAATTTTGGTTTAGGACTTTAGTTAACCCTACCTCCTCTGGTCTAATGCTCCAATTATTGTCGGATTCAGTCCTGCCATTAGAGATCACTGATCTTCTAACCAAGCTCAAGTCAATAGGGCTGGACACTGCAGAGCTAGGTATGATTGGTTGTGATGCTGCTTACAGAATCGTCAAAGAAAGAATTCTTGACATCGAACAACAAGAGCTGTTTAGTGCCGCCAGAACCACATGCTCTCCACTCTATCTCCATGTTCCAATCAGTTTCGGGAAACTGGCCTCCTTCTTTTATCACCTGGAGTGCCCACAGGCTCGGAGAGCATTCACACTTGCAAGATGTAATGCTCTTCCATCAGCCGTGTTATCGGGCAGGTTCAGTGGTATTCCCTACTCGGAGAGGAAATGCAAGTGTGGTAGGGATTGTATTGATCTTAGGTCTTTCATACTGGCATTATAAGATGGGTAAAAATTGATACTTTTTCCCACCTTTGTCCCACAGTGATTATGTGTATAGCAGGGTCATTAGAGGAGATTAACAGGTGTCATGCTAAGTAATCCCATATGAGAACTTCCAATCTGAGAGAGAGAGAGAGAGAGAGAGAGCGAGAGAGAGAGCGAGCGAGCATGGGGTTGCTCACCTGGGAACCAGGGATGGTGAAAAGAACTTTTCCAATTTATGAAACAGCAAGATGCCACAATAATGGCCATTTTCAAGGTTCTCCACTGTGGGCATCTCAAACTGAATTGGCTTCTGACTCACTTCTATGGTGGCCTGCCTCCCTTTGCTGCTTCAGTAGTAGTGGATGGGAGCTGTGTGGCGCATAGATAAAATGTTTCAGCCTTTCTTTCTCCGAGAATCTTTGAAGAGACCCATACGGTGCTAAAATTCTCTCCCAGTTACCCTCAGGCCCCACCGCTCTTTATTCAAGCCTGCCATTTCCAACTTGCTCAAAGTCCCCCCCTCCCAAGAAACCCAAACTGAATTAGCAACAGCTCGTAGCCAACTTTGATGGGACGTGAATTACAGCCTTTAGGACAGAGCTAAATGACATTCAGCATCTAAAGGGAAAACTAGATCTGGAGCTGCCTTCTCTCCCAGCATGGTATTTTCTGCTCTTTTCAGATAGCAAAATTACAGCTCCGTTTTGCACAAGATGAACACATGAACTATATAATCTGTTTATGTGCTCCTTCTCTCCCACCTTTTCTTCCTTATGCACAAGTCATCACCTCTGATGCGAATGTTAACGGCTTCTAAGGTCAAGAAACACAACATGTGGCTTTTTATAACTTCCCATAATACTTTCCCCTAAATTGACAATTTGTCATTTGAGAAATAAAGCTTGATTCTTGGTCACCATTGTCCAAATGACCTTTCATTAAGAAGGTGGGATCAAACTTCAACTGAGATCAGGATTAAGAGACAGGGAAGGGGGTACCTGATTCTGGGACAGTCAAAGCTGGATCCCAATCAGGGCTGGGTTTAGGAGGTGCAATGCCCAATTGAAAACTTTTTTTTTTTTTGCAGGGCCCCAGGTTCATAGCCAAGGTCTATAGAATCTTAGAGATAAAAATAAAATTTTATAGACTTTATATCTCTATTGTAGAATGGAAAGCAATCAAAATGTGTGCTTAAAAAGTGCGTGTGAGTAAATGGCCCAAAGGGATCTAAAGCACATTTTCATATACAATTGCCCTGTGACCCCCTTCTGCCAGAAGCATAGAGGTTGGGGACACATTTGCATTGGTGGCAGCAAGATTCACACCTCATGGAGTGAGTCATCCAGGGAAGATCATTTTGTTCCAGAAGGTGGTTGGGCCATGGTAGTCTGTCAACTGCTGGTAATTCTGTTGGAGTTGTTGTTTATTATGTGGTTAGATCATGACAAGATACAGCGTCATCAAAGTGTATGATCCTTTATAAAATATAAGAGGATAGGTCACTGCCCCAAGGGACTTACAATCTAGAAATCATTATCACTGTCTTGGGTTGATTTTTCTCAATAAGTTTCTTGTTGGTAACTGAGTAGACTCTGAGTCACTTCCTATCCTCCTCAGCTTTGTTGTCTGATGTCAGTCGGTGCCAGTGAGCTTGGCCGACGCAGCTTATGTATTTGAACAAATATGAAAATGGAAGCAGCATTGAGGGCCAAACAAGATATGACGTGGAAGTTCAGGGGTAGGGGCACCCGATACGGATTGGGTTCATGGCACAAGAAGAGCTGTAACCCTCCCTCCTATGCTGTAGCCGCAGTCCAAATGCCCCCTCCCCAGGAATGCCGTTGGGCACTTTTATGGGCACAAAATGGTGCCTCTTCTCCTCCATCGCTAATACCGGTTTTGAGGGAGGGCAATTTTAGTTGGGGAATCAACATGAAAGGGTTAAACTCCCCTCCTTGCATGCCAGGCACTCAATCCAAATTCTGCTGCTCTGCCCTCATGGAATTCTCATGTTACATCTAGTTTGGCCCCCAGAGTTGTCCCTCCACTGGTGACTGATTTTGCTGCAGCTGACTGCCTGGCCCAGGGACAAATTTCAATCATTGCCAGAACGGATTTACGAGAGGGGGTGAGTGGGTAAAGGACTCCATTATAGCTTGAGAATTGTCTCTGCCATGTAAAAACAAACAAGAATACTCCTTGCCACAGTCCAATATATTTTTGTCACTTTTCTGACAGGCAATTTTCTCCGCAGAGAAGATCCAGGACCTTTGCTAACCCCCAGGGGGGGGGGGGAATAAATTTGCTTTCAGGTGCTTGAAGTGATGAAGTGCACAGCTCCAAGTCTCTGGGTTTTGCAGCACAACCGAAGGGCCTGAACTGGCAAACCTGGCCTGGGTCAGAGCGAGAGAGTGAAAGGCCACAAGACTTGACAAGTACAAGGCAGGCCAGAGCAGCTCATCTCTGTGACATCAACACCCAGGGGTGATTCTTACACATATAGCTGCCAACTTTGGCTCCAGATCCTGGCACGCGCACGCACACCCCTTATGCTTTAAGAGGGAACACACAGAGGGTGGGAAGCCAGAAGCTGGCGAAATAGAGCTTCCAAATCCAGAAGTCCCAGGTATAATGAATGATAGTAATTTAAACTGGCGTGAGCTTGGCATGGTGAAAAGAGAGAGGTGAAAAGCGGTGTGCCCCAAGGATCTGTCCTGGGACCGGTGCTTTTCAACCTCTTCATAAATGACCTGGAGACAGGGTTGAGCAGTGAAGTGGCTAAGTTTGCAGACGACACCAAACTTTTCCGAGTGGTAAAGACCAGAAGTGATTGTGAGGAGCTCCAGAAGGATCTCTCCAGACTGGCAGAATGGGCAGCAAAATGGCAGATGCGCTTCAATGTCAGTAAGTGTAAAGTCATGCACATTGGGGCAAAAAATCAAAACTTTAGATATAGGCTGATGGGTTCTGAGCTGTCTGTGACAGATCAGGAGAGAGATCTTGGGGTGGTGGTGGACAGGTCGATGAAAGTGTCGACCCAATGTGCGGCGGCAGTGAAGAAGGCCAATTCTATGCTTGGGATCATTAGGAAGGGTATTGAGAACAAAACGGTTAGTATTATAATGCCGTTGTACAAATCTATGGTAAGGCCACACCTGGAGTATTGTGTCCAGTTCTGGTCGCCGCATCTCAAAAAAGACATAGTGGAAATGGAAAAGGTGCAAAAGAGAGCGACTAAGATGATTACGGGGCTGGGGCACCTTCCTTATGAGGAAAGGCTACGGCGTTTGGGCCTCTTCAGCCTAGAAAAGCGACGCTTGAGGGGGGACATGATTGAGACATACAAAATTATGCAGGGGATGGACAGAGTGGATAGGGAGATGCTCTTTACACTCTCACATAATACCAGAACCAGGGGACATCCACTAAAATTGAGTGTTGGGCGGGTTAGGACAGACAAAAGAAAATATTTCTTTACTCAGCGCGTGGTCGGTCTGTGGAACTCCTTGCCACAGGATGTGGTGCTGGCGTCTAGCCTAGACGCCTTTAAAAGGGGATTGGACGAGTTTCTGGAGGAAAAATCCATTATGGGGTACAAGCCATGATGTGTATGCGCAACCTCCTGATTTTAGGAATGGGTTAAGTCAGAATGCCAGATGTAGGGGAGAGCACCAGGATGAGGTCTCTTGTTACCTGGTGTGCTCCCTGGGGCATTTGGTGGGCCGCTGTGAGATACAGGAAGCTGGACTAGATGGGCCTATGGCCTGATCCAGTGGGGCTGTTCTTATGTTCTTATGTTCTTATGGATAATGGTGACCAGGCCTTTCCTTCTTGGATATGCCTAGTCCCCCTTTACAGTTCTCTCTAAGGCAGTGGCCCCCACCACACCTGGTGGCAGTGAATTCTATAAATATGGGATTTGGAACATCATATGTATGGTTTAGTACAGGGGTGTCCAAACTTTTTGGCAGGAGGGCCACACCATCTCTTTGACACTGTGTCCAGGGGCCGAATTAATTTACATTTCAAATTTGAATAAATTTACATAAATGACTATACTAGAGATGGAACTTATATGAATGAATGAAGGTCTTACAGTAGCTCAAGGCCTATAAAAGGCCTTGCACAAAGCAAGGCCAGCCTTTCCTTCACTGCCACTGCTGCATCACAGACGTGAAACAGCAAGTAGTGGAGGGAGCCCTTGTCCCACAGCTCAGGTGAGAAGTCAAACAGTCGTCCTCTTGCTGACAGCAGTTGCGTTGGGCCAGCACAGGCTCCAAAAAGTCTCTGGAGGGCCAGAGACTCATTGGAGACTGGGGGCTCCCTGAGGGCCTGATTGAGAGCCCCCGAGGGCCACAAGTGGCCCCCAGGCCGGGGTTTGGGCACCCCTGGTTTAGTACACACAGCCAGTACGATGCCAGGAAGGAAGAGAAAAGCTAAAAGGCAGGAGGTCTGATCTAGAGGGTAGAGCCTCCATTTGCCTGAAGATAACATCCACAAGGTCACCAGTTCGAGGCCACGGGCACCGTGCGACCTGGAAGCAGCTGACAAGCTGAAGCTGAGCTATTCCATCTGCTCTGAGCGTGGGAGGATGGAGGCCAGGATGAGGCCAGATCAGAACAAAACATCTGAATTATTATTATTAATTATTATTAACAGTATTTTTATACCGCTTTTCAACTAAAAGTTCACAAAGCGGTTTACAGAGAAAAATTCAATTACTAAATGGCTCCCTGTCCCAAAAGGGCTCACAATCTAAAAAGATGCCAAGGAATACCAGCAGCCACTAGAACAGACAGTGCTGGGGTGAGGTGGGCCAGTTACTCTCCCCCTGCTAAAAAAAGGAGCACCCACTTGAAAAAGTGCCTCTTACCCAATTAGCAGGGGTTGTTGTGACTCTTGAAAGATAGAGCCTTCTTTCAATTGTAAAAATCCCTATGGGGATTTAAATAAGCCTGCCTATGTAAACTGCCTTGAATAAAGTCTTGAATAAAGACCAAGAAAGGCGGTATATAAATACCTGTATTATTATTATTATTATTATTATTATTATTATTATTATTATTATTATTATTATTATTTATTAGAGATAAGAATGTATTTGGAGACTTGAAATTGGTGTGTAATCTACCGGTACAGACAGTTCAAACAGATGGAAATGTTAACATTTGAATTGAATATAAGAAGCATTTTGGTGAACTGAAACTAACATGCCCAGTGACTTCAGATGCACTGATTGCTTCTGAGAATAAAATTGTTGCATGCATTTAAGAGATGCACCTTGATTAATGGATGGAATTAATTACTTGTACCTGTTATATGATAATGGATGGAATTAATTACTTGTACCTGCAGAGCATGGGTGGTAATTAGCATACATATGATGATGTTTGTCCTTGGTCATCATCGCTGTTTTTATAAATAGTTGCACACTAATTTTAAATTAAAACAACTGAATACAAAACTCTCTACTGAAGTTAGCTAGGCCTGCACTTGACAAACTGACACAAGGGAATCAACAGATGGAGCGGAGGATGGAAGCCAGGTAAATAGGAAAAGCATAAGTGATTATGGAAGTGAAATGTACTTAAGTTACTGCCCAATCCTATACCCGCCATGTTATAGCATGTAGTCGTGCCAAGGGAGCACACAGTAAATGATATGGTGGGTACTCCAAGAGCTGGTTCCAGACATAAGTGGCAGCAAGAGAGAAAGGGCAGAGTCATTTGAGACCTGGGATTGTTGAAGCTGGAAGAGCAAAAAGCACCAGCAGGAGGGTAGCAGGTGATGAAAATTGAGTGGGACAGAGGGGCAAGGCCTTGAGGAGCTTTCAAGGAGTGGTGCTGGATCCAGAAGGAGGCAGGAAACCAGTGAAGGGATTCAAGGACTGATGTGACACGAACCTGCAGGAGATGAACAGTCTAACAGCAGAGGGCTGGATGGAGGTGGGAAGAGGAAAGTGGTCAATGGAAGTCCAGCAAGGAGGAGGATACAATAGTCAAGGCAAAAGATGTCCAGGGCGCAAAGGTTTTTGCAGAGTGAGAGGGTTGGATTCATGCAATATTCCCTCTATGGGCCACATCCTATTCTGAACCCTGAGAGAGGGGTTCTGCTACCATCACACAAAGGTTGTGGGCACTGAAGTGGTCTCAGGGATCAGCAGCACACCCTTTTGTAGAGCCCCGGCCCCTTGGCAGTTGCTCAGTGATGCCAACCTCTGATGCCAGCCCACTACTTCTGGTACAAAGGCTGCATTTGTGGGGTCTGGGATAGTTGGGGTCACCCCGGACAGTATCCCATCATTCACTCCGAACTGGTGGTTAGTGATATCGCAAATGTGATGGTGCACTGTGAACACTTTATTTTGTAATCGGCATTTGCACCTGTTGGAAGACCACTGTAAGGGCCTGAATATCGACTCTAAGAAAGCAATTTTGCTCACCCCAGTAGCTGAGAAATAGGATGTTGATGTAGTGGGGGGGGAGAGGGAGAGGGAATGTGTAGGTCACTGAAGCCTTTCTTCAGCGCAAGATGCGTGGGCTCCTCTTTCAGCAGAATGACAATTGCTTATGCAGCTTGCCTAAGATGCAAACCCCTGGCAGAAAAAAAACGGATGTCAGATAACACTTTACTGA
>NC_089826.1:4232500-4267500 GCF_035046505.1 Tiliqua scincoides
CTCCTGGAGAAGAGGAACAGAAAGAGACATATATGCAGTGGGCCTCCTGGGCTCTGGGTGCCTCTAGCAGTAGTAGCCCTACCCTCATGACCACCCAAGAAGTACAGGAGTGGCATTTGCCTCTGTTTTGCTTCCCCCACCCAGAATGTCTCCAAAGGGAAGAGGAAGGGGCTGCTTGCATACTATGGTGCTGCTCCCCGCAGAACTTAGAGCTTTGCACCCCCTCTAGCTCTGCCACTGCCGTGAACCCACAAAATGCCTGAAGCAATCCCTCCCCAAGTCTGGCACAGGGTACTCCAAGTCTCTTTATGATAATGCCCAAGTCCTCCATTTTTTCTGGGGTTAATGTTTGGCAACCTTCAGTCTCGAAAGACTATGGTATAATCCTACAGCACCCAGGATTCCCAGGCGGTCTCCCATCCAAGTACTAACCAGGCCTGACCCTGTTTAGCTTCCGAGATCAGATGAGATCTGGCATGCACAGGGTAGCTGTTATTATGGCACAGATTGTAGAAAATGGAGTTGTCCCCTTCTATGAACTAAAAAACAGTGCAGTGGCCCCCACATGCCTTGCACCCCTTAGTAGCAGTTGGCAACCTTCAGTCTCGAAAGACTCTGGTATCACGCTCTGAAAGGTGGTTCTGGAACTAGTGTGGCTGAAAAGGCCGATTTGGGAGTGACAATCCCTTCCACACTGGGAGCAAGTGCAGTCTGTTCCTGGTCTGTCTCCCTGGCTGTGGGCCTTCCTTCTTTCCCTCTTAGCCTCAGACAGTTGGCCAAGTGTCTCTTCAAACTGGGAAAGGCCATGCTGCACAGCCTGCCTCCAAGCGGGCCGCTCAGAGGCCAGGGTTTCCCACTTGTTGAGGTCCACTCCTAAGGCCTTCAGATCCCTCTTGCAGATGTCCTTGTATCGCAGCTGTGGTCTACCTGTAGGGCGCTTTCCTTGCACGAGTTCTCCATAGAGAAGATCCTTTGGGATCCGGCCATCATCCATTCTCATGACATGACCGAGCCAACGCAGGCGTCTCTGTTTCAGCAGTGCATACATGCTAGGGATTCCAGCTTGTTCCAGCACCGTGTTCTGAAAAGTAAAAATGCAGAAAGAGCTGTGCAAGTCATACATTTTACAGTGCAGATAGGTTTAATATCTCTTTTGCAGTTTTAAAAGGTTTGTTTCCCTTTTTTCAAGAACCCACTGCTGATTAAATGTGTAAAATCTCATTTCTCCTCCTAGCAAAATTACATTAGCTAAGGACTGAAAATGAAAACAAAAGAAAACATGGATGATGAGGTTTCTTCACACCGGGAGGGGAATTCACAAGCTGGTGAAGGGAAGCAGATAAAGAAGTTCTGCTGTTTTCTGGACGAATGGTGCGAGGAAAATGTATTCAAACTTGGCTTTGCAAAGTTGACCCTGTTACAGCAGAATGAAAATGAAATATGAGGGAAGACGAGTGCTGGTCATCCAGGCCGAGAACACAAAACACAAGGGATTACCGAAACAACAAAGAAGACCACCACATCTTTAAAATCAAGACTCATCCTAAGGAAATCTGGTGGCTGCAGTGTAAGTCTGGTGCTTCTCCCCACCCTGCAATCAGGTCCAACCACATATACTGCCACATACCAGCTGAATTTGAGGGGTAGTCACTCCCAGCAGAAATGCAAGATTAGGGTCACATTTCTACCTATTCACTGAGGAGCAGTGGCATAGCTAGTGGGGGGGTGGACTGCCCTGGGTGCCACCCTTGGAGGGGTGACACCAGCAGTGACCAAAATTGCAAAAGTCATGGTTGTTAGGAATAATACCATCATATCATTGGATGCATAATTGACAGCAGAATGCAATGAAACAAACCAGAGTGAAATATCTCTGTTCTATCAAAGGTTGTTCAAGAGCAATGGTGTAGCTGGAAGGGGGGTGGAGCACTCGGCCTGAAAGGAGGAGGGAGGTGGGCTAGTGGCCCCTTCTTTCAGAGCCATTCCCGGTGGAGGGGGGGCAAAACGGAGCCTTATGAAGGGAGGGGCTGCTCGCCCACCTTCCTGCCAAGCTGAGTGCTCTGCCCCTCCTCCAGCTATGCCACCATTCAGGAGTTTTTCAGAAAGGACTTGTGGTTGCTTCGAAAAGCAAGCCAAGGGCCACGACATTCTGTGACGTCCTTAAAGCTAAGCATACAACATTTAATCAAGCAAGTCATTAAAACTTAATTAATCTCACTCTTTTTGCACTGGGGTGGAAGAAGACATTAATTTTTTTCCCTTCTTCCCAGTCCAAATCTAGATACAGCCTTCCATGACTGCTATTCCTCCAAAGCGGGAACTCCCTTGACACTATTGGGAATTTTCCTCCTAAGGGGAAATAGAAGCTGTGGGATCCCCAGCCCAGATCAGTACCCACAGAAGAAAGGATGAAAGCCTCTCTCCATTCCCACCACAGTTCCAACCCTGATCTTCACTCCCCTCCCAATCCTAGACTGATTTTGTTTTCAAAACCCCAAACACGCACGTGCCCGATCTTGTCTGATCTCGGAGGCTAAGCAGGGTCAGGCCTGGTTATTACTTGGATGGGAGACAGCCTGGGAATACCGGGTGCTGTAGGCTTATACCATGATCTCGGAAGCTAAGCAGGGTCAGGCCTGGTTAGTACTTGGATGGGAGACCGCCTGGGAATACCGGGTGCTGTAGGCTTCTACCATGATCTCGGAAGCTAAGCAGGGTCAGGCCTGGTTGGTACTTGGATGGGAGACCGCCTGGGAATACCGGGTGCTGTAGGCTTATACCATGATCTCGGAAGCTAAGCAGGGTCAGGCCTGGTTATTACTTGGATGGGAGACAGCCTGGGAATACCGGGTGCTGTAGGCTTCTACCATGATCTCGGAAGCTAAGCAGGGTCAGGCCTGGTTAGTACTTGGATGGGAGACCGCCTGGGAATACCGGGTGCTGTAGGCTTATACCATGATCTCGGAAGCTAAGCAGGGTCAGGCCTGGTTAGTACTTGGATGGGAGACCGTCTGGGAATACCGGGTGCTGTAGGCTTATACCATGATCTCGGAAGCTAAGCAGGGTCAGGCCTGGTTAGTACTTGGATGGGAGACCGCCTGGGAATACCGGGTGCTGTAGGCTTCTACCATGATCTCGGAAGCTAAGCAGGGTCAGGCCTGGTTGGTACTTGGATGGGAGACCGCCTGGGAATACCAGGTGCTGTAGGCTTATACCATGATCTCGGAAGCTAAGCAGGGTCAGGCCTGGTTGGTACTTGGATGGGAGACCGCCTGGGAATACCGGGTGCTGTAGGCTTCTACCATGATCTCGGAAGCTAAGCAGGGTCAGGCCTGGTTAGTACTTGGATGGGAGACCGCCTGGGAATACCGGGTGCTGTAGGCTTATACCATACTCTTTCAAGACTGAAGGTTGCCAATCAACCAAACACACAAGGCCAAATGATGTTAATGTCACGCAAAATTTTGAGGTCAAGCTACACAAGATGTTAGATCATGATCAGATTTCTCATCTGTTTACATGTTTGCAAAGCAGAGCCACAGAGCGCGGGTTCAGAACACGGATATGGCATGGGGAGAGGGGGAGTTTTACTCTTGCGTCCCACTATTTTCCCCATTGCGAACCCTGCTTCTGAAGCTGCTGGTTTCCTGGTAGCCTGAGCCGACCAGACCTGCTGCCGCCTTCATATGATGGCCTTGTTTGGCTCAGATTGCACAGAGTTCCAGCTGCACCTGTGGTTTTTTGGAACTAATTCCCATGTTTTCAAAGTGTTTATCAGCCATTTTCAACAAAAAGCCGGTGATTACTTTTTGGACACCTTAAAATGAATCTGTTCCGTTACAAATTTCTTGCATTGTGTGTCACTTGGTCCTCAGAAGTCCTGGGCTCACGTAATTCTCCCCATAAGCACTGAATGCTGGGAGGGGAGATGGTGCTGTGCTTGCTGGCTTCCCCCAGATGTTGAGGCTTCTGCCAGCCCATGTCCCACATTGTTGCTGAGAACAGTTGGCAACCTTCAGTCTATAGTATAAGCCTACAGCACCCAGTATTTCCAGGCGGTCTCCCATCCAAGTACTAACCAGGCCTGAGCCTGCTTAGCTTCCGAGATCATGGTAGAAGCCTACAGCACCCGGTATTCCCAGGCGGTCTCCCATCCAAGTACTAACCAGGCCTGAGCCTGCTTAGCTTCCGAGATCAGACAAGATCAGACATATCTGGAATAAGGAGTTGTATCTGCATACACTGTAGAAGCAGGAACATTGGCATTGCTAGAGGGGTGGTGGTGGGTGCAGGCCACACTGAGTGATGTGCGGGGGTGGGGGCAGGTTATATATCCTTTGATGTGTAATTTCATGCAGAATGCAATAAAGCAAACCTCACTGAAATATCTCTATTCTATCAAAAGTTATAGCCAAAAAACCAGTGGGGTGGGGCAATCATGCTTTGCCCCGCCCACTGCCTGGGAGGAGGTCCATCATGGGGGTGATGCGCTGGTCTCCTGCAGCAGGTGATGTAAACCCTAGTGATCTCACTGAGTAGGAACCCTGGGTAATCCGTTTCCACTCCCATAGTATATTGTGGGTACAGCCCCTTTCACAGGAATGTCGAATGCAGTGGAGCGAGCAGGGATCCCCCTTCAACACAGGGAACATTTCTAGAGGACAGGGTTAAGTACGGCCTGAGCAACTCATAGGGTCTTGAAGTATGTTGGGAAGGGCCCTGTGATGATACCCCTGAAGATGAACAAACCTACCAGCATTGGTTTCTTGCTTTGCTGATATTAGGGAGACTTTGAGTAGCTCAAGGCAACAACCAAAGAGCAGCAATGAGACCCGCTTTGATGAAACATAGCATCCCTGAGAAACCAAATCCACAGCTGACAGCCTCCCTTGCTAGCATCAATGGAAACAAGTAGGTTAAGAACATAAGAACAGCCCCACTGGATCAGGCCATAGGCCCATCTAGTCCAGCTTCCTGTATCTCACAGCGGCCCACCAAATGCCCCAGGGAGCACACCAGATAACAAGAGACCTGCAAGGCTTCCTGGGAATTGTAGTTAAGAACATAAGAACAGCCCCACTGCATCAGGCCATAGGCCCATCTAGTCCAGCTTCCTGTATCTCACAGCGGCCCACCAAATGCCCCAGGGAGCACACCAGATAACAAGAGACCTCATCCTGGTGCCCTCCCTTGCATCTGGCATTCTGACATGACCCATTTCTAAAATCAGGAGGTTGCACATACACATCATGGCTTGTAACCCATAATGGATTTTTCCTCCAGAAACTTGTCCAATCCCCTTTTAAAGGCGTCCAGGCCAGTTGCCATCACCACATCCTGTGGCAAAGAGTTCCACAGACCAACCACACGCTGAGTAAAGAAATATTTTCTTCTGTCTGACCTAACCCTCCCAACACTCAATTTTAGTGGATGTCCCCTGGTTCTGGTGTTAAGTGAGAGTGTAAAGAGCATCTCCCTATCCACTCTGTCCATCCCCTGCATAATTTTGTATGTCTCAATCATGTCCCCCCTCAGGCGCCTCTTTTCTAGGCTGAAGAGGCCCAAACGCCGTAGCCTTTCCTCATATGGAAACTCTTCCAAAGTGAAGGTTTCTCCCAAACGGAAGATGTTCTCAGTGTAAATGAGTCATTGGAGGAGTCGAGGAGTCATTTGTCCCTGAGAAATGCATGACTTCTCTGCAGGAGAAATTCTGGCAAGGACCCCACATATAACTCCATGAATGGAATCGTGGGCATGCCGGTGTGGTCGATTATCATGTCCACTTAATAGATTCTTTCCCAATCCACGAGTATTAGATCAATGCTTGAGCAATTATGTTTTTTTGAGGCCGAAGATACAAGGCAGCGTCTCCAAGGCCTGCAGGCCAGTGCATCATCAGTGAGTCATGAAATCCTTTGACATCACCGTCAACTTTAGTGAGAACAAGCATAGGAAGAGCTCAACGTGCAGAGCATCATGTACTCATGTAAATGCACCCAAGACCAGGTCAGTACACTATACCCTGGAATGTCTAAGGGGAGGCCTGCACTTTCTGTCATTGACCCTGTAAGTGGATTCTTTCACTTCCTCCTTGCCTGGTGAAAGAAAGAAAGAAGAAAGAAAGAAAGAAAGAAAGAAAGAAAGAAAGAAAGAAAGAAAGAACGAATGAACGAACGAACGAACGAACTCGGGTCAGGTCCTGAGGTAGACCCCTTTACGGCTCGGGTCCGGGGTATTTGATGGACCGCCTCCTTCCCTACAATCCTGCCCATGCTCTTAGATCATCTGGGGGGGGCCCTTTTGACTGTGCCGCCACTAAGAGATGCGAGAGGGGTGGCGGCCAGGAAGAGGGCCTTCTCGGTGGTGGCCCCCGAACTGTGGAATACCCTCCCCTTAGAATTGAGAACTGCTCCCTCATTGCTAACATTTCGGTGTGGACTAAAGACCTTTTTATTTCAAAAAGCTTTTAATTGTTGACAGGCTGGCTGGCGTTCTTGCTTCTTTATATGAGAATCCACGGGGTTTTGTTTGTTTTTTAGTTTTTTAATTATTGTAAATTGTTTTAATGATTGTTTTTAATGTTGTATTTTAAATTGTTTGTAAGCCGCCTTTGTGTGCCCTTTGGGCAAAAAGGCGGGGTAGAAATTAATAAAATAAAATAAAAATAATAATAAATAACTCATTGATATATTCTTTTGGTCTCTGTCTCTCGGAAAGGGTGCCCTAAGTCATATCTGGGGCACTTGCTACCTCCTACAGACTCACGGAACATGCAGAGGTGGGGGGAGGGGGTGAGCTTGCTTCAACTATTGGGTTATTGCTGACTTCCAAAATGACTTATTTCTATAGATCTGTAAAGATTTTTGTATTTCTACATCAGAGGAGGTGGTGGAGAACTTGGTCTGTGCCTCCCAAAGACAAGCAGAGAAAGCTGGAATGGGAGGGTATAAGTGCTACTGGGTGCTTGTCTCCATCCCTTGTTCACCAGTGCTTATCTCAGCAGTTTAGCGTCCCTGTGCCTCTCAAAGAATAATTAATTGCTAAGGAGAGATTGTGAATGTATTCGTTGGATTGATAACCCTCTCTAACAAGGACTCTGAAGCCTGGCAGTTTAGTTCTTTTACCTGTAAAATGTTTAATGCAGTGTTCTTCAACCTTGGGGTCCAGATCCCAGTGGGATCGTGAAACCTCAGTTGTGTGATCACAGCTGCTTATGGGAATGAAAAAGGTTGAAGACCACTGGACTAGATCACCACCAGTTAAATGGGGAGGCATCTGGTGTACTCCAGATAGATAGATAGATAGATAGATAGATAGATAGATAGATAGATAGATAGATAGATAGATAGATTGGTTGATTGGTTGATTGGTTGATTGGTTGATTGGTTGATTAGTTGATTGGTTGGGGTCCTGGCACAAAAAAGTTTGAAGAACATAAGAACATAAGAACAGCCCCACTGGATCAGGCCATAGGCCCATCTAGTCCAGCTTCCTGTATCTCACAGCGGCCCACCAAATGCCCCAGGGAGCACACCAGATAACAAGAGACCTGCATCCTGGTGCCCTCCCTTGCATCTGGCCTTCTGACATAGCCCATTTCAAAAATCAGGAGGTTGCGCATATACATCATGGCTTGTAACCCATAATGGATTTTTCCTCCAGAAACTTGTCCAATCCCCTTTTAAAGGCGTCCAGGCCAGATGCCGTCACCACATCCTGTGGCAAGACTACTGGTTTAATGCATTGTGTTGCTCATATGAAATCAAATGGTGGTGCACCTCCCTTTTCTCCTTTCCTTTCCCGCCTGTCAACACTTAGAGATGGCAATGTCCTTGAAGGGAAAGCTAGCCTTTATTTTTTTATTTTTTTTACTCTTCTGCTACATTATAAAGTGTCACAAGCACTGATGTCATCTAAAAAAGGAAGAGATCCCTCCAAACATGCTGTGGAACATGCCAGAAGCAGCTGAGACCCCTGGCCTGGCCTGGCCTGAACCTGGCCACGCGTAACATTTGTCATGTGAGAAGTGGCCTCATAGAGATCAGGCTCTGACTGTTGGGAATTCTGAAGGCTTCATCAAGAATTCAGGGAAATCTGAAGGGAATTGTCAGGCCCATGGTCAACTTGCTGCAGGGCCCACCCTAGGTGCTTGCCCTGAGCCCCTTGTCATCATCACCCCCCCATGACCTGCTGGCAGCTGCTATGTTAACTTCCCACCGTGGCATTAGTTTGGGGCAATGTAGGAGAAAACGGCAGTCCCCAGGGGTCTTCCATTTTTCTTCCCACAATGGTCTGAAGTGACACTATCTCAAGAGCCGTGTGGGAAATTGACATGACACTGCTGTCTGGTAAGCCAATGTAGGAGGGGGACACTTTGTCGAGGGCCCCCTCCGCTGTGGGGCAGTCTGGGTTCATATTGCTGCTGGCCTTTATCTGTGCTTATACACTTTACTATGAACATTTAGGAAAGAAAAAAATTGCTGCTCTGAGCCAGTGGGACAGGGTAGGATATCAATCAAACCAATAAACACATATATTACTAGTCTCGCCTTGGCAGTTAATTATTCCTTGGGAGGCACAGGGACACTAATCTGCTAAGATAAGCACTGGTGAACAAGGGATGGAGACAGGCACCCAGCAGCCTTTGCACTCCCCCCTCCCCAGCTTTCTTTGTCTGTTCTTGGGGAAGCCAACAGAATTTTCTAGTCTTGCGCAGGCTGGCCAAATGACAGTGCAACCAATCATATTATAGGGTTCCAACAGGAGTAACTGAACATGCAGCAGTCTGGGTTCAAGATTTACATTCTAAGTTCCTTGGGATGAGGACAGTCTTTCCGGCTCATACATCACATGGCAAAGCACCATTTTCCAATGATGATGCTCTATACATACATTATAACAGATTACAGGATATTATATTACTGTTCGGTATATCATTATAATAGATTACAGTATATTATATTATTGTGGCCTCTGCCTTGAATGTTCCATTATAAGCCACCTTGGTCACCATGATTTTTGTTTTGTTCCTGGGTGAAAAAGTAGGATATAAAAGCCTAAAATAAATAATAATAAACTGAAAAAAACCACATCCTGATATGCTCCAATGAGTGAACCTCCAAGAGCATTCAGGCCACAGCATTCTGTACCAGCTGTAACTTCCAAACCATCTTCAAGGGCAGACCCAACTAGAGTGTGTTACAGTAGTCCAATCGCAAAGCTTGGGTGGCTGTGGCCAATGATTTTGGGGGGAAAAATATCCCCCTATAACGAATATAAGCTCCACCCCAAACCTCTATACACGTGTCAGAAGATCTAAATACGGAGCCTTTTGTGCTTGCAGCTGTCTGAACCTCTCATCCAGAGCTCCTACTCTGTGTAGAGGTTGGGGGAGGGATCCACAGGCAGGCTGACATGGGGGGGTGGAGTCAGAACATATGCTCCCATTTTCCGCTCTGCATGCTAGGTGAATACATGGGGAGTAAATTGGGAGGTGGGTGAGAGGTACTTCTCAAATGTACAGTTCCAAGCTGCTCGCGCAGTTCTCCAGCTGGCAATAACAGGTACACAACAGAGCAATTCTGCCTTCTGATTTGGATGCCATCCACCTCCATTCACAACGCCCAAATGGCATTCAGATGACAGTTTGGTTTTTATCTGCCAAAGTAGCTTCTTGTGCTGAATTTGCTGCATGCCAGCATCAATTTTGATTTCCTGGATCCAGATTCCCAATAGCAGCGGTATAAAGAGTGCTTTCCTTCTGCAGTGATGGCATAGCTAGTGGGGGTGCAAAGCACTAAGTTTTGCAGGGAGCCTCACCACACCGTGCAAGCAGTGTCATTCTTTGGAGTCATTCCAGACGGTGGGAGTAAAATGAAGGCGTACGCCTGGCTCCGAAGCTGAGGTGGGGCTTCCTGCAAAACGTAGTGCTTTGCACCCCCTCTTGCTAATGTTCTGCAGAGATATTTGCCTATTGAAAACTTAAGAATTCTGTGTTTGCAGTGTTTTTTAAGACCCACATGCATTGTGCAGTGCACCAACAAAGTGCCTTTTGCGACTGGCACTGACCACTTTATGACCGTGAACCCCAACAGAGGATTCTCACCTTGAGTGCACAGTGAGTATTAAGACTGAGCCCCTACAGCAGTGCTTCTCCACTGTTTTAGCACAGGGACACACTTTTGAGAATGGCAGTCTATCAGGACCCACTGGAAGTGATGTCATCAACTTGAAAGTGTTATCATGGCCAGAAGTGACATCATTAAGCTGGAAAATTTTTAACACCCCCTATATGACAGAATGAAATCAAATCAATTAAGGGTGCAATCCTAACCCCTTATGTCAGTGCTTTTTAGCACTGACATAAGGGCAATGCAGCTCTGAGGTAAGGGAACAACCATTCCCTTACTTTGAGGAGGCCTCCCTGAGTGACACCCAACTGCAGGTTGCAGCACATGCCCCATTGGCACTGCTATGTCAGTGCTGGAAAGCACTGACATAAGGGGTTAGGATTGCGCCCTAAGAAAATTTAAAGTTTACAATAAATATGTTTAAAATTTTATTTAAAATAAAGAACCCTCTTAACCTTCCCAAACGGTGACTGATCTGTTTTTTTTAAAAATTCCCCAAACATCCCAAAGGCTGCAACACTAGCCACACTTACTCAGGAGTAAGCCCCATCGACTATCATTGTTAAAAGCATATACGTAAGAGCCTGTTAAAAAGTACATTTGCCCAAATGAAGTCACATCCAATGGTAGCATCAAGCCTAATATATTAAAAAATAAAATACATATTGAAATGAATGCAGTATGACTTGTGCATATTGAGTCCACCTGCCTAAGGCACCTGCAATTGACTCGTGACCTGCCTAATGGGTCCCAGTTTAAGAAACGCTGGCCTAGTGTCTTTATGTAGCATTTGTTTTATTTATACATATGCAAGCATCTATTGGAAGCACAAGCACTCCTAAGAAAATATTATAGACAGAAAGCCTACTTAATTTGTACCAGGTTCCCAGGGAGAACCCTTTCATCCGGAGCGCCTTCATCTTTAGCCATCTCTCAACTCCAAAGTCTTTCTAAATTCAAATTGCAAACTAGCTCTGTCCTCTTTCTCTGCCACTTTTTACCAGCTGGAGAGTGTCACCTTCGGCAGCTCTGATAGGTTTTGCATGCCAAAAGCTGGCAAAAGATTCCCAACTATGAGAACATGTTCTGTCATTTGCTCCCAATGGTGAAACACTGATCGAGCATCCTGGAACACTCCGGACTGCCTTATAACAAGAGTGGCACACTTGCTGAAAGTAAGAGCCACAGACCAGGGTGTCGGAGAGGAATTTTATCAGGGGGTACAAAGTTTCTTTAGGGCCCCCTCCCAAAGAGGGAGGGGGTGAAACAGACTGGGGTGGTGGCAATGGGGGTGGGCAGAATGGGGGCAAAACAGGCAGGGGGAAAGTAGCAACAGCCAGAATAGTCTTTGGAGCCCAGGTCTACCAGTCATCCCCATGCAGGCTCCAATCTACTTGTCTGCCCGGCAATGGCAGCTAGAGCATCCCACATGGGCAGTGGGTCTGGTTGAGCTTGGAAAATGAAAGATCCTAGGAAATTTCTGGGCCCCCTCCTTTGGCCCCCCCCCCTCTATAATATCACTGGTCAAGTAACATACATGAGCAAAGATAGTTTAAAAACTAAATGAGTTCATGACTCATTGATTTAAAGAAAACTTGGCAGAGATTCGCGGGCACTGACAAGTTGCCCATGGTTCTTATAATTAGAAAGAAAGTTATGGATAGCCTCACTTGGATCATAGGTTATTTGCTGATTTTGGATACAAACACAAAGAAAAAGCTACATCAATGCTACTTCTTCATCCTCTTGGAGCAGTGGCATAGCTAGAGTGGGTACAAAGCGCTAAGTTTTGCAGGGAGCGTCACCGCAGCATGAAAGGGCCCCTCTCCCTTCCCTCCAGAGCCAGGTCTATGCCTCTGTTTTGCTCCCCCCCCACCTGGAATGGCTCCAAAGGGAAGGGGGAGGGGCTGCTTGCATGCTGCGGTGAGGCTCCCTGCAAACTTAATGCTTTGCACCCCCTCTAGCTATGCTACTACTTCTGGGAGCCAGGTAGGAGGATGCCAGTGAATTTGTACCGGGTTGTTCTGTCAATAGAACCTGTTTCTCAGGTCTTTGCTTGTGGCTCACTCCTGATTAATCTACAGAAGGATTTTAATGTGCAATTAAAACTTTTTGGCTCTTGTTAATTGATTACAGGTTGCCAGTTTTATGCCAGTAAATGTAAGGTGGCGGTGAAAAGGGTTCCTATGTTTTTTTTTTTCCTGGGTTGCCAAAACCTGCCTTTGAACTGTGGTTGCTCTCTGCCTTCTGCAAACCTGCACAGTTAATCCAGTAGGAGAGATGATTCATCGTACCAGATCAGCTGCGGGGGAAGGATGTCTTTGGAGCCAGCCAGCCTCTCAAAGGATGACAGCTTGTGGAGGGGTGGAAACTCCAGGGTATTTATTATTTAGAAAGGTGTTTGCTGATTCCACCTCGATCCTTTCAGAAACCCAAATTAACTAAAGAATGTCATCAGGAGGTGACATCCCAGCGAGCTTTCACCCTCCTGCCTCACTCTTTTCATCATTTTAATTAACTGTGGAATGCTATGTTGACGTTAGAGGAGTGTCATTTCAATGTTCTGTTCAGCCACAAGATTAACTTGGAACATTTTAGGAGACAAACAACGGCAAAGGAGGAAGACAAAGCATGCTGTTCTTCCTGGTAGCTGATGTGGGTTTGCGATCAAATGCCTCTTCCATGGATGGCTCCCGGTTTGCCTGCCAGTCTCAGTTCCCTGTCCTGTGCCTTTCTTGTCCCTCTGATCTCCTCCTGATAGCTCCAATGAAAGGGCACAGAGTGGCTGTTTCAGCACATCCCACTTTGCAGGTGGGTCTGGGCGAGGGTTTGCAGTTGGGGTTGATTCTCAGCCATCAGGGCTCAGAGGAAAACAAATGGGGCTTACGCGGTCCATGTCGGAGTGGAGGATGAGGACATCCACTCATGGTCCTTTACATCAGAGACCTGAGGGATCAGAGGCAGGTACATCATCAAGAGACTGGTGGTTGAACCAGATCAAGCCATGTGGCTATGTATAGACAGAAGTTGCTTAGGTGTCAGAGCCGAGCCTGAAACAAGTTATGTAGTTTCAGCCAGGCCTAGATTAGTTTCACAGTAAGAGACTGAGATGTAGATCAGTCCTTCTCTGGGTCTAAGCTTGCCTCCGGCATGAGCTAACTAGGTGGCCACTTCCTTCCTGAGGCAAGCCTCAGCTGCAACCTCAGGGACAATAATACTCATAGGGTGCCATCCTAACCAATGTTCCTGCACGGACCTAAGGACAATGCAGCTCTGAGGTAAGGGACCAAACATTCCCTTACCTTGAGGAGGCCTCTGTGACTCTCCCCCCCCCCCAACTGCAGGATGCAACTCATGCCCCATTTGCACAGCTGGAAAGTTGATTAAGATTTGGGCCATAGAGTTATTTGTGAGGTCTACATCAAAATAATACACATGGAGTTCTTTGCAAACTCAGAAAGTACTCAACAAATGTGAAGTACAGTCAGTTCTCATTATCCGCTCGGGTTCGGTTCCTGGAAACCTACTGGATACTGAATTAGCAGATACTGAATAATTGAGCCAATGGGAAAAATGGGATTAGGTTCCAGGGGACCCTCTTCACCATTCACTCTATGAACTTGAATCTTAATTTGAAGTCTATGGGGTTGGGTGATAGCAAGGGCCCATCAACATCTCCAACATCTGATGATTCCTCTTCCAGGTTGGATATCTCTTGATGCATTAAAGCTTGTGGAGTTGACAGTTTCTCCATGCTGGCTATCCCTTGACTTGTTGAGAGTTGCTGGCCCAACAACGAGGCCTCAGATTTCAGCCATGGGGAGCTTCATCTTTTTTTCCACCACCTGTCTCTTGGCTCCTTCCCTGGGTTTCCCCAGGCCCCAGAGTAGCCCTCAGGTAGCCTTCCCTCATCCTCCTCCTGCAACCTCTCTCGTCCCTGCCTGTGAAGCCTCCACCCCAAGTTCATGGTATGGTTGGCAACCTTCAGTCTCGAAAGACTATGGTATATGCCTACAGTATTCCCAAGCGGTCTCCCATCCAAGTACTAACCAGGCCTGACCCTGCTTAGCTTCCAAGATCAGATGAGATCAAGCATGTGCAGGATAACAGTTGACCCTGCACATGCCTGATCTCATCTGATCTTGGAAGCTAAGCAGGGTCAGGCCTGGTTAGCACTTGGATGGAAGACCACCTGGGAATACCAGGTGCTGTAGGTTTATACCATAGTCTTTCAAGACTGAAGGTTGTCAACCCCAAGTTCACCGGCACAGTATTTGTGGATAATGAGAACAAAGTTGCAGCCAATGAGAGGTAGGTGGCAATTCTGTCCCTTGCAGATAAGCAAATTTGCATATAAAGAGAACTGAATGTATTATTACCATCATGTGGTTTACCCGGGTTGACCTTCCTGGCCATCATCTGGGGGTGTGTGTGGCATGGCAACACAGCAGAGATCAGGCCAATAACTCCCACGCTCTGGGAACCACTCTGATGACTTGGCTGGCTGTTGGAGGTTCTGCTGCATGACCCGCGTCCCTTATGCCAGCTTTGTGGCTATGTGGTTCCTGAATTCTTGGCTCTCTAAATCTTCCTGCCTCATTTGGCAGAGATGATTGCGCCAATCCCATTTGGACTGCAGTCTTAGAAGGAGGGGGAATCATGTATGTACACTGGCAAACCACTTCCTGGCCTGATCCAGCAACCGGACTGCGTGTGGTTATAGCACTGATCTTTGGCGAGGGGTGCATTTGTACGACAGGCCATCCTTTGGCAGCCCCAAGCGCTGGAAGCACAGTTGGATCGGGCCCTATATCAATTCACTTAACTGATCCGGAGGCTTCTCATCTCTGCAAACCATTTTAAGATCGTTTTCTGTTTTTATTAATATCTCACTTTGGGCATTTTTGTTTGGAAAGATGACCGAGGAACGCTGGAGAGTATAAAATTACAGTTCAAATCCAGGGCAGAGCAGAACTGCATCTGAAGAAGGATTTCATTCTAAGGAATACAAGACAGAAAGAAAGATGAGAGTTCTGTTGGAGCAAGGGAAAGCAATGCATTTCAAATGTGTTCTGTTGCAGTCTAACTTGTTAGACTGATGGTGCGTCAAGAGCAGGGCATCAAAGCTTACTTACGTCAGAAAAAAGTTTCCATCTTACCTCTAGCTATCGGCATCGTCGGTCCAAGAGATCTTCAGCCAGCTTAGCATGGTGTACGAAGACCTCACATTTCTCAGTAGAAATGTCAATGTGGTTTCATTCTATGCTCAGTGATAGTCCAACCCAATGTTCTTTTATGTCTAGTTGCAGTCCACATAATTGGTTGTAGCCTGTCCTTGTGCACCTCTGGGATGCCCTTTTGTTGCACCCTGCCTCCGTCACAAGTGCGATTGGTTGTGATGAACAAGAAGGCATTTTTCCATGCATGGTGAAAGTCCTTACTTTCCCTCTACATTGGGGCCATTTTTCATCTGTTTTGGACCTTTCTAGAACCTCTGACGCTTCTGTGATCACCAGCATTCGAAAGGGGCCGATGAGTCACTTGAGACTGGAGCCTTGTTTGCCCTTGTTGGCAACCTTCAGCCTCGAAAGACTATGGTATAAGCCTACAGCACCCGGTATTCCCAGGCGGTCTCCCATCCAAGTACTAACCAGGCCTGACCCTACTTAGCTTCCGAGATCAGACGAGATCAGGCATGTGCAGGGTAACAGTTGCCAGCCTTGCGGTGTTGTTTATTGTTTGAGATTCTTCTTTTCCAAGACAGGGATGGAGTCAAAGAAAGTTAGCATGTTATGGTCAAGTGTTACCAGGATTCTTTTGGAGTGCAGAAAACCTCCATGCTGTAGAACTGGGCCTGGTTTCCGCTTCCCGAACATTGGTGCACACTTGCCTAATTTATGCAGATCATCACCACTGGGCTTTCCTAGACATTGCAGAATTATATAGATTAGCACGGGGCACACACAGTCCTGGGAATAAGGTCGTTGTCTACACGAGATACAGTTTTCTTACTGTAGTTAAGTTACTTATTCAGGTAACAGACTGTCAGCTGTGCAGGTTGAGGCCAACTGATAGAAAAGATGCGTGCTGAAGACTGGAGGACCAAGGGATGCTTTTGACAACAAGTGCTCACAGGAATGCAGCAGGCCCTTGTCACATTCTATCTCTGAGTCACCATTGGGAGCGCCCAGTAGTAGGAGCTACTACTCTCAGTTAAGCATGTGGCTGCCGTAAGTGGTCAGCCACCAGGTTGCAATTAGACAGTGGGTGTTCCCAGGTTCTAGATTGGCTCCACCCATCCAGGTTGGCCACTGGGCCCTCCAGAACAGACCCAGCCTGGCTGACAACTGCCTCCTTGCTTGTCTACCCATCAGGACCACAGGCTGCTATTATAAGTGCCTGCCTGGAAGGGCTGGGCATTCTCTCCTCCAGGGTTACCAATGTGCGGTGACAGTAAAGAAGGCCAATTCTATGCTTGGGATCATTAGGAAAGGTATTGAGAACAAAACGGCTAATATTATAATGCTGTTGTACAAATCGATGGTAAGGCCACACCTGGAGTGTTGTGTCCAGTTCTGGTCGCCGCATCTCAAAAAGGACATAGTGGAAATGGAAAAGGTGCAAAAGAGAGCGACTAAGATGATTACTTAGTCATGGGGCACCTTCCTTATGAGGAAAGGCTACGGGGTTTGGGCCTCTTCAGCCTAGAAAAGAGGGACATGATTGAGGAGGGAGGGTGACATGATTGAGGAGGGACATGATTGAGACATACAAAATTATGCAGGGGATGGACAGAGTGGATAGGGAGATGCTCTTTACACTCTCACATAACACCAGAACCAGGGGACATCCACTAAAATTGAGTGTTGGGAGAGTTAGGACCGACAAGAGAAAATATTTCTTTACTCAGCATGTGGTTGGTCTGTGGAACTCCTTGCCACAGGATGAGGTGATGGCGACTGGCCTGGACGCCTTTAAAAGGGGATTGGACAAGTTTCTGGAGGAAAAATCCATTACAGGGTACAAGCCATGATGTGTATGCGCAACCTCCTGATTTTAGAAATGGGCTATATCAGAATGCCAGATGCAAGGGAGGGCACCAGGATGAGGTCTCTTGTTATCTGGTGTGCTCCCTGGGGCATTTGGTGGGCCGCTGTGAGATACAGGAAGCTGGACTAGATGGGCCTATGGCCTGATGCAGTGGGGCTGTTCTTATGTTCTTAACTACAATTCCCAGGAAGCCTTGCAGGTCTCTTGTTACCTGGTGTGCTCCCTGGGGCATTTGGTGGGCCGCTGTGAGATACAGGAAGCTGGACTAGATGGGCCTATGGCCTGATCCAGTGGGGCTGTTCTTATGTTCTTAGGGTGCAGGCAGCCCAGTGGTGTAGCTAAGGGGAGACTGGGGGGGTCAATGGCCCAAGGTGCCATGCCTGGGTGTGTCAGTGGGGTGACTTTCTGAGGCCTGGGGAGGCCATGCTCAGGCACTAGAGGGCATCAGAAGGCATCAGAAAACCAGAAGTGCCTGGGGGTGTTAAAAACTTTTTGCCCCTGGGAACCAGATGGCTTTGCTATGCCACTGAGGCAGCCAGCACGTGACTCGCAGGGCTCCTGCTCCAAGCCTGTAGCACATGACAGTCACCCGTGATTTATTAACCTATACATTGTGCACTTCATGATAGGTTTGTACTGAAAGGTAAAACAAGATTGTTTTAAAATCTCGGTTTCCACCCACAGATGTCTCAGGCTACAAAGTGGTTCAATACACCAGCTTTGAGGTTCATGGCACCAAAGCTTTTCATTTTTATTTCGTTTGGATGGATTTTTTGTCTGCCTCCTCACTCATCTCTGTGCGAGATGATGCATTTTCAAACAGTGTCTTGCTGTGGAAATGTGTTTGATTCATAGATCATCAACAGGAGTGGCTGAAACGTTGCATTATATTTTAAGGAAGCTTGGCTGCCTATTTTAGGCCCATCTCTAAAGAGATAAATAAAATAGTCCCCAACACCTTGGTTGGGTCTCTGTGTACATACCAGCAGCCTCTAGGCTGGTGAATGGCCTTTGGCACATCTTATGCTACTGCTATATTTAATCTTGGCTAATGTGTGTCTCTCCTTGAAGTAGCTGAATTGTGTGCTACGAGTGGGTTGTTGCTGTTTTGCCGTAATTCCTTTCTAGCAAACTATCTCTAGGCTGTGCTTATGGGGCTTGGCAGCTGATGACATAGAGTGGCATACCAGCATTTCACATATGGGGAAATAAATAAATAAATAAATAAATAAATAAATTTATTTGTATCCCGCCCTTATCCCTAAGAGGGACCCAGGGCGGCTCACAACATATAAAAACAGTTTTAAAAGCATGAATTAACAAGATAAAAACATATTAAAAACACATTAACAGAGGCCATAAAAACAGTAGTCAGAATAAAGTCAGAATAAAAAGAGCATAAAACAGCAAGTCATAGAGGAATCCAGCCTGTAAAAAGAAACTAAAAGATGTATAAAAAAGTTAAGAAGGCCATGGAATCAGAAGGCTTGTTTAAAGAACAGGGTCTTCAGGCCTCGCCAAAAAAACTTAAGAGAGGGAGCCATTCTCAAGTCAAGGGGAAGGGAATTTCACAACGTTGGTGCCACTACTGAGAAGGCCCTATTTCTTGCCGCCGCCCCACGAACCTCCTTGGGCGGTGGCACTTGTAAAAAGGCCTTCTCTGATGACCTGAGAGGACGAGCCGGATTGTACGGGAGTAGGCAATCTCTAAGATAGCCTGGCCCAGAGCAGTATAGGGCATAAAAGGACCCTTAGGACAGTATAGGACATAAAAGGAGTATAGGGCATAAAAGGACATGCTTGTAGCACTCTAGCATTCTACTGAAGAGCATTGCCTGATTACCCCACCTCTCTACATACACACTGCACATTACTGCAGGGTCTTCTTCAGTGGCTGGATATTGCAGTCAATGACTCTACAGTAGCTTGTTTTAAAAGGATACAGTGGTGCCCCCTTATCTGCAGGGGTTCTGTTCTGGACCCCCCCCCCCACCCGTAGATAGCTGAAACTGCAGAACCAGGCGAATGCCTGCCCCTGAAGTCCAAACCACCTTTGGAGGCAAGGGAAGCCTGGCTCTCCTCACCCCCGGAGGGGCTTCTGAGCTCAGAAGAGGCTGTGGACGTCCATCCACATTCTCTGTCAGGCTCAGACTGAGCTTTAGAGCTGAAAACACGTGACCTCCAGTTTCATGGAGAAACCAGAAGTGACGTTTTTTAATGCCTTATAAGGCATTGGGAGACCTTCCAGGCCTCGCAATGCCTTATAAAGCACTAAAAACATCACTTCCGGTTTCTCCATGTGTTTTCAGCTCTAAAGCTCAGTCTGAGTCTGGCAGAGGCCATGGATGTCTATCCATGGCCTCTGCTGAGCTCAGAAGTCCCTCTGGAAGCAAGAGGACCAGAGTTCCCCTCACTTCTGGAGGTGGCGCACCTGGGGGTGCCTATGGCAGGCTGGCAGATCTGGTCTGTGCATAACTGAATCTTCAAAGATGGGATTCGTGGATGTGGGACCTCCCCTTTATTTATTCATTGGGATAAAGGTGTTAGAAAAAAAAAACAACCAAGTCAACATCTTGTAAGGCCCAGTTCAAATGTTGTGCAATGTTAAAGTGAATTATGGTTTAGTGTGACAACTGTGAGTCCTGACAAATCCCATCTTGTTCTGAACCACAAGAAGTTGCACATCTCCTCCCCTCAAGGGGAAGGAACATGCAATCCCAAGTCTTGTACCATCATGTTGCCCAATGATGAAACCTTGATTTTATGTGACATCTGAACTGGGCCCATCTGTTATCAGTGGTTCACACCCTAGCTGTCATGTGTGGTGTTGGTGTTGAAGACTCCGTTTTGCTCCCCCTGCCTGGAATGGCTCTAAAGGGGAGGGGGAGGGGCCCCTTGCATGCTGCGGTGAAGCTCCCTGCAAAACTTAGTGCTTTTCACCCCCTCTAGCTATGCCTGAACATATAAGGAGCTGATTACTTTGAATGTGGGTGTGTTTTAAGAACATAAGAACAGCCCCACTGGATCAGGCCATAGGCCCATCTAGTCCAGCTTCCTGTATCTCACAGCGGCCCACCAAATGCATTACAATCTCTGCGCATGAACTGGAGGTTGTCCATGACTTTGTGTACCTTGGCTCAACGATCTCTGACACTCTTACTCTCGATACCGAACTAAACAAATGCATTGGTAAAGCAGCTACCACATTTTCCAGACTCACAAAGAGAGTCTGGTCCAACAAGAAGCTGACGGAACATACCAAGATCCAGGTCTACAGAGCTTGCGTCCTGAGTACACTTCTGTACTGCAGCGAGTCATGGACTCTTCGCTCACAACAGGAGAGGAAACTGAACGCTTTCCACATGCGCTGCCTCTGACGCATTCTCGGCATCACCTGGCTGGACAAAGTTCCAAACAACATAGTCCTGGAACATGCTGGAATCCCTAGCATGTATGCACTGCTGAAACAGAGACGCCTGCGTTGGCTCGGTCATGTCATGAGAATGGATGATGGCCGGATCCCATTCTAGTTTTAGCCTGGTTTGGGGGCCAAACTCTCTTTCTGGTGACTGTGGGAATCCATCCCAGTCTGGTTTCCCAGGGTTTATGGGAAACCAGGGTTTCCCAGGGTTTCTGGGGAAAAATACCCCGGGGTTTGTGGGAAAGTCAGGTTCATGGGTTGTACACTTTGCTTATTACCTGCATCCCTGCTTGGGAGATTGCAGGGTCCACCCTGGCCCACAACACTGTAACATTTTTTTAATAGTTATTAACATTTAAAAAAGCCAAAAACAGTGGTTTGCCAGAGGTAAACACCAAAAAACACCAGAGATTTGCCATGGTGACCTCTTGGAGCAGGAATCATTTGAACTGCAAACCTGGGATATGCAGTGGGTGGGGTGGTAGGGGAGGCAGAGCCTCCCCACCAGAGTCCTTCAAAAAGTGCTGCCACCATGTGAGGTGTGCAAGCACTCAACCCATGTGCAAAAGCATGTGCGTGGTGAACCACGTGGTGAGGAAAAGTTTTGAAAAGTGCCCTATACCTCAACAGTTTGCAGCAGGGTTGTGTGGTGGGTGGGGATGTAGGGGAGGCAGAGCCATGTGAGGGTTTTGCGCATGGGTTGTGCGCATGGATTGGATTGTGCGCATGGATGCGCCTCACAAGGTGGCACGCGGCGCTTTTCAATACTTTTCACATGGTGGTGGCACTCCAGTAGGGAGTAAAGGCCCACCAGCGCAAGTCTGTGGCAGGGGAAGGATTTATTACAGTCAGGGGAAAGGCCTAGGGCAGGCTAGGAAAGTGAAGGTGGTTTGGGAAGGATATAGGTACTCCTTGGGAGGTGAGGCGGCAATTACCTATAGAAGAAGCAGAGAAAAACCAAACCTGTCAGGTTTTGTGGGTGAAAAGGAGATGAAGAGATTCACTGCGCCATTGTTGTCTCAAAGAGAATTTCAAAAGTGGAAGGGGAGCTGGGGGGTGCGCGCGAGATAGCGATCTATAGATAGACTCTCACATGAAAAGGAAGCAGCCGCTCTTTCTGAGCATGAATACGATGCGTCAGAGGGGCTGCTTATATTTTCTCGCCTCGGCAGACTCAATATAAATTACTCCCACAGCTAAAGGCCACAAAGGATGTGAAAAGGAGACAAAGACCCCGTGCCTCCATCCGCCTTGTGCCACGGTGTGTCCCAGGGACACCTGGGCAGGGCCTTTTCCCCACTAGGTGACTTTGGACAGTGCATTTGAAGGGCCAGAAACAGCAACAGATGGAGAGGAAGGAGGCATTTCACTTCCCTGCTGTGCTTTGGTTCTCGCTCTTTAGCAGAGGGGAAAGAAAGGACAGAGGGCCTGATTTGATAGGAAAGGTGGACGGAAGCAAAAAGTTTCAGGTTAAATGGAAAGTGCATCACTGGCAGGTGAGATTCAGGAGGGCTGCAAACAGCTCACCTGGAGCACAGACCTCATACTTCCTGAGTCTGGAATGCTCTGGTTTGGAGGGAGTCACATCATTGCTGCAATTCCGACTAAGCGACTCCGAAGTGTGTATCTGTTTATTGCCTACCTTCCTTCTCTGAATCCAAGGTGATGCTCGTGGGGTTCAGGCAGTTTCCTAGTCAGGCACTGACCAGATCTAGAACAGATCTGGATTTCAGGAATGAGCAAGCCATGTTTGCTTCTTGAGACACCAGGTGCATGGAAGGTCATTGCAAGTGGGTTGACATTCAGTTGCGCAAACAGCTCAGAGAGCATTTCCTTCCTTCCCCCCACCCCAAGGCGCAAGGATGGAATCTGCTTGTGTTGCTCACAAACAAGATAAGATGGACGACTGGATGCAACAGGCCCACAGGAGATGACCAAGCAAAATGTTAGGGTTTGAATCAGAGGGCAGAAACAGATTTGTCACCTTTTCAACTGGGCAAATCACAGAAGTCCAGCCATTCACCTTGACCCTCAAACATCAAGGAGCTTATTGCACCACGATATAATTGAGGGTAACTTTTATCTCTGCTTCCATTATTGTCATTAGTAAGCACAGAGGGAAATTTCCCTGTCTGACTATGCTGCATTGAAGCAGAAACAAGGTCGCTGGTGATGTGGGCGTCATTGTATCACTAGAGGATGAATTGATTAATTCCATCTATCAGTGCTGAGTAATAGCATCTGTAGTCTAGCACCCCTGCATACTGCCACTCATAGGAATTTTGCTTCCTGTTGGAAAATAAAATCATGACAATAAAACATGCTCACATTGCATTCATAGCTGGCTTTCTGCTTATTGGGGACTTCCAAAATAGGAACAGTCCATTAAAATTATGAGTGAGTGGCAATGCTAGGTGGGAAGGGAATCTGGTGGGACCAATTTTTGGGATGAAGGTAGCAATTTGAAAGCAGTAGCCCCTTATCTGGGGGGGGGGCACACAGTCTGGGTTTCCCAGGGAAATCCCCACATCACCTATACTCTTCCAACCTCACCACTTTGGGGGTCTCCTACCCACATAACTTGAAGGATGGTCTGTGTTTTCCATCTCTTGAAATCAATGTTTCTAGGTCTGATGGTAGGTCTTTTGTGGCTCAAGGAGCCAAGGACAGAGTGCTGCCTGGTGGTGAAGAATGAGGCTGAATTCAGTGTACATTTCAGGGATGGAGCCCACTGATTTTGGTGGGTTCGGGTCCAGAGCTCAGTACAAAATCAGTCTGTTCGCAAAGGTGCACAGCTAAAAAAAATACAAAAGGCAAACTGAAGGGCAAAAATGGCCCTCTTGCTTGCATTTCCAGCAACAAGTATCTAGCTAGGCCAATTTTCTTCCAGACAATTTTATTTTAGGGGCTGATTCTACCCCCTCCCAGTTCAAAGCATGCTTCATTCTATGCGGGAGGGGGCACCAGATCGCCTGGGAGAGGTAAGTAAAGGTTTTCCTTACTTCCCTGCCCTTCGGCCACATGACCTCCAATGACACTGCTCAGACCTATGCCAGCTATTTAGTTGGTGTAAGTCCAAGGACACTCAGGGCGTGAGGCTGAGCTGGGAAGGGGGGATAGAATTTCAGCATGCATGGCTGCCTCCAAGTTTCTACCCCCCCCCGACCCCTAGGTCTCTCATTGCCATGTTCCACCTTGATCCTCCTCCAAACCACCCCTAAACTGCCACTGCTGTCAACCTACCTGCTCCAGGTACAAGGTTTTGTGGGCCAGCTTTACCTGCATATGTCTTCTGGCTTTTTGTGCTGACATTTCAGCCTACAGATCGAGGGAACAACTTTTGTACTCTCATTCTGGGACAGCAGTGGAGAACTGCAAGATCCGCCATAGTGAGAATGGGACAGGATTGCTGCAAGGTGATTTTTATTCCTGCTCTCTTTGCCCCTTTGTCCCTTTGACCTGACTTTTTAAAAGCACCTCATTCTTCCTCAGGGCATGTGTGTTTTGGTTGTTGACTCACGTCTTGGTTTGGGGTGGTGTCTGTGAATTGAGCCACCACCCACCAGAATTAAATTGACTTTTTTTTTCCTCTCTCTTCCCGGCCACTTATTGCAAATCATTTTGTAAAGGATGAAGTTGTCTGTGAATCTGACAAGGCGTCAAGATGCATTGATTGCCCTGTCAAGTTCCAGTAAGTTTGTTCTGAGAAGGACTTTGGCCCTCACCAAGAGACTTCAATGAACAACAGCAAGATACACTCTCTCTCTCTCTCTCTCTCTCTCTCTCTCTCTCTCTCTGCACACACACACACACACACACACACACACACACACACACACACACCCCTTTTACTTCACAGATGAATAAAAATTATGAACTTATTTACTTAAAAATTATGAACACCATTCTTGTTTGTGTAGGGGAGGGCTTGAATAATTAGCACTTTATATATGTATGTGTAAAAATGTCCATGCCTAATTTAACTGATTTTCAGATGCAGCTTAGTCAGTTGTCAGAAGGGAAGGCTTTGATGAAACTGTCAAATAGGCATCTTTGATCTGGATTTGATAAACATAAAATCATATCTCTCAATTGTGCTAAACTAAGGAACACTGGCACCGGACAGACAGACAGATTAAACATCCATAAGAACATAAGAACAGCCCTGCTGGATCAGGCCAAAGGCCCATCTAGTCCAGCTTCCTGTATCTCACAGTGGCCCACCAAATGCCCCAGGGAGCACACCAGATAACAAAAGACCTGCAAGGCTTCCTGGGAATTGTAGATAAGAACATAAGAACAGCCCCACTGGATCAGGCCATAGGCCCATCTAGTCCAGCTTCCTGTATCTCACAGTGGCCCACCAAATGCCCCAAGGAGCACACAAGACAACAAGAGACCTGCATCCTGGTCTGTCAATCCATCAATGTATTGACTGAATCTGTGTAAATGTGCACATGCACAGATCTCACAACTTGTGAAAGCATGCGTTCTTTGTTTAAAGATGGCATGGATGTATGTCACAGCATGTGCCATCTTAGAAGAGGCTTGCCCTTTCATGTGGGACACTGAAGGAGAGAATGCGTCTTCTAAGATGCTGCTTGTTGTGTATGGTTTTTTGGTTACTTACCTTAAAAATTATTATATTAAATGAAAATGTGTGTTCTGTTTTAATTGAGCATGCTTTTTTAGTCAATTGAAGTACCTTGAATGATTAATCTAAACTTAATCTAATTAAATTAATCTATACTAATCTACTCTCCTATGAATTTGGGTGCATGCTGGGCTAGACTAAGAAAGACTGACTGGGTCCAGGGGTCACCTGGGGAAACATCACTGCTGAGAAGCAGTGAGCACTAAAGAGCATCTCTGGTCCAAGCTCAACACTCTAACCACTACACCATACTGGCTCTCAAGTTAGATGACAGCAGTGGCATAGTGGAATCCGTGTATATGGTGCTTTACATGGAACGAGAGGCCAGGTCTCTGCCCCAAGGGCCTTACAGAGTGGATATTGACACAAGGGATACAATGAAGGATGGAAATAGAGGTAGTGGTAAACGGGGAAGAACAGGGAAGACCCAAGCCACCTTCGAAGAGAAAGGTGGGGTAGAAATACAGTAAATAAATAAAATAAGAATATATTGTTTCTATATGTATTGACTCGCTGCAGTACAGAAGTGTACTCAGGACGCAAGCTCAGGACGCAAGCTCAGGACTCTTCGCTCACAACAGGAGAGGAAACTGAGCGCGTTCCACATGCGCTGCCTCCGACGCATCCTTGGCATCACCTGGCAGGACAAAGTTCCAAACAACACAGTCCTGGAACGTGCTGGAATCCCTAGCATGTATTCACTGCTGAAACAGAGACGCCTGTGTTGGCTTGGTCATGTCGTGAGAATGGATGATGGCCGGATCCCAAAGGATCTCCTCTATGGAGAACTCGTGCAAGGAAAGCGCCCTACAGGTAGACCACAGCTGCGATACAAGGACATCTGCAAGAGGGATCTGAAGGCCTTAGGGATGGACCTCAACAAGTGGGAAACCCTGGCCTCTGAGCGGCCCGCTTGGAGGCAGGCTGTGCAGCATGGCCTCTCCCAGTTGGAAGAGACACTTGGCCAACAGTCTGAGGCTAAGAGGCAAAGAAGGAGGGCCCATAGCCAGGGAGACAGACCAGGGACAGACTGCACTTGCTCCCGGTGTGGAAGGGATTGTCACTCCCGGATTGGCCTTTTCAGCCACACTAGACGCTGTGCCAGAACCACCTTTCAGAGCGCGATACCAGAGTCTTTCGAGACTGAAGGTTGCCAATACCAATATGTATTGAAAGGTAAGTATACAACTTAAATTGCTGTTGGGAATGGAGACTAAGGGCCCAGTCCTCCATAGCAGGCTGGTTGCGCATGCGCTGCCGTCGAGATTGCCATTCTGAAAATGTCATAAGCCACTTTGCGACGGCCAGGCATATGCTGGTCTGTGCAGGCCTCTTGTGCCAGCAGCTCGTGCGCTGCAGCTCCAAGAGAAGTAAGTCCTACACCAAGCAGTGCGGGGCTGTTCCAGGATGGGGGAAAGGTGGGTGGGGCTGGGAAGGGGCAGGGGGAGGGTGACAATGGGGGCAAGGGATGGGTGGGTCAGAGGAGCGGAGATGACAGCAGAAGCTCCTGCCTGGGCCTTTCCTCCGCCTGGCCCCAATCCACTGAATTCAGATTTGTGGCCACTGATTGTAGCATAGCTTTGAAAGAATCTATCCTGGTGGTTCTCACACTTTTCGCACCGGGACCCACTTTTTAGAATGAAAATCTGTCAGGACCCACCGGAAATGATGCCATGGCCGGAAGTGACATCATCAAGCAGGAAAGGAATGGCCATTTGTGGCCATTCAGATTTGTGCCAGCGAATTTTGCTGCCGTAGATCTGAGAAGCCCCATGGCAGCTATTGGGGCTTACCCTGGGGCAAGGCAACAAATGCCCCCTTGCCGCACGGAGGCTCCCAGTATGGGACCGCCACCCAGGATGCAGCAGAGTTCCACGGCGTCCCATTGCGCAAAGTTAGTTCGGATGAGGCTGTTCGGCGTTGTGACGAACCTTTCACAAACAAGGCTTTTCTTTTTTAAAGGTTTAAATTAAATTCAAAAGTGGGTGGCAGGAAGGGAATGAAATGCTACATATTCAAGTACTGGGTCTAAATGACCCCAATTAGATGAAAACTCAGATTTAACAAGAAATAGCAAGCCATTTTGAAGCAGCCGTTACAATAATGAGGTGGTAACATGTCAATCTTTTTTTTTTTTAATTCATTCCATAAGGAGCTTTTCAATTGAAGGAACAAATCTATGAGTAAGGTATCAAGCATCTACATTGTGTATGCAGGAAGTTATTATTATAACTACTAGATATCACTGGTGGTGGTGGTGGTTGGCAACCTTCAGTCTCAAAAGACTATGGTATAAGCCTACAGCACCGGATATTCCCAGGCGGTCTCCCATCCCGCAAACCCATGGATCTGCCCTGGGCCCATATGATGTTTGCAAACCACTCACTAAGCTAGCAATGGGAAAGATGGTTGGCAACCTTCAGTCTCGAAAGACTATGGTATAACCCTACAGCACCGGATATTCCCAGGCGGTCTCCCATCCAAGTACTAACCAGGCCTGACCCTGCTTAGCTTCCGAGATCAGACAAGATCAGGAGATAGTGTTCAGTATAAGGAGATGGTTGGCAACCTTCAGTCTCAAAAGACTATGGTATAACCCTACAGCACCGGATATTCCCAGGCGGTCTCCCATCCAAGTACTAACCAGGCCTGACCCTGCTTAGCTTCTAAGATCAGACAAGATTGGGCATGTGCAGGGTAACAGTTGCTGTTACTAGATATTATTATTATTATTATTATTATTATTATTATTATTATTATTATTATTATTATTATTATTATTATTATAACTAATAGATCAGTGTTTCTCAAACTGTGGGTCGGGACCCACTAGGTGGGTCACAAGTCAATTTCAGGTGGGTCCCACTCATTTTAATATTTTAATTTCCAATATATTAGACTTGATGCTACCATGGCATGTGACTGCATTTGGGGAAATGTTACAGATCTGTTCTTTCAGCAGATGTTGTGTATATGATAGTAAATGGGACTTACTCCTGGGTAAGTGCGGGTAGGATTGCAGCCTAAGATTGCGGAAAATTTTCCTGCTTGATGATGTCACTTCCGGTCATGACGTCACTTCCGGTGGGTCCTGACAGATTTACGTTCTAAAAAGTGGGTACTGGTACGAAAAGTGTGAGAACCACCGGAATAGATTCTTCCAAAGCTATGCCACAATCAGTGGCGTAACAAGAGGGAGTGCAAAGCACTAAGTTTTGCAGGGATCCTCCCTGTGGCATATAAGCAGCCCTTCCCCTTTGGAGCTAGGCGAATGCCTCCATTTTGCTCTCCCACCTGGAATGGTTCTGAAGGGGAGGGGGAGGGGCCACTTGCAGGGTGCGTTTAGGTGCCTGCAAAACGCGTGCTTTGCACCCTCTCTAGTTACGCTATTGCCCAACGCTGTCCATTGTGACTGGCGGTTGTGCACCTGACTCTCTGGTCACCTGATGCTTTGCCTGGAGATGCCCAGGATCGAACTGGGGACCTTCTGTATAAAATGCACATTCTCTGACGCAGTGGTTCTCAAACTGTGGGTCCGCGGCCCTCTGGTGGGTCATGACTCAATTTTTGGTGGTTTGCGAAACGGACAGAGTAGATTAGGCTTTGTGCATCAAAGGTTAAACAACCTGCACTGCTTGTTGAGGGGGAATCACTGCTGCCAATCACCTTTATAACCACAGAGGGTGAGCAGCTGCTAGAGTGAAATTTTTTTAGATGGATCCTGATGTGAACATGTTTGAGAACCTAGCACCAAGCATTGTCCTCTTCTTGGGTTTTTTGTGCCAGTGGTGACAGGATTACCTTTCCTACGATAAATGCATATAGCATATAGTATGGCCTGTGTGGTACAAAATGATGAAATAGTATTCAGAGTTGCCCAGCCAATGTTTTTGGGGAAAAAAATGCCTCCAGGCTCTCTGGCGGAGGTCTTTTCCACGTCTAGCATCTGAGATCATTGCCAGAGTCTGTAATTAGCAGCCTTAGGGATGCCAAGCATGGCAGGTAATGTTGAATTACAGTTTCCATCAAAGTCCTCCTGGGGGTCCCTGTCTATAGGCTTCCTGGCTCGGCACGGCGTCTGCTGCCATACGGGACTGAGTCAAAACCAACCGGCAAAAGAATGGGAAGTGAATGAAAAAAAACCCACCTGATTCAGAGCATTGCCGTTTATAGCCTGCCACATAAATTCAAGAAGATGTTCGCTTGGGGAGAGCCAGGAATATATTTTAGGGTTGCAAGACAGGTGTGAGTCTCCTGCAGAAGGACTGCAGTGCTAAAGGACTCAGAGATTGTTGGCAAGCATTGGGGGAGACACGTGCCTGGAATGTGTATGGCTCAGCTTATGGATCAAGTCCTGCTTTTAAAAGGCTGCATCTGCATTGTGAGTCACTGAGGCTATTGGGGGGAAAAAAAAAACCTCGTGCAAGAGAGAAGACATCAAGGTGCAGGGCTGGCTGGGGCATCAAATCACTGTTTATTTTAGGATTTAATCTGCATCTCGCTTGGGGTCCATTGAAGCCAAACAGGCACAAACCAGGCAAATTAATTTCCAAAGCTGCCTTTGGGAAGGCAGATCACTGGTCCATCGAGTCCAGTAATATCTACGTTGACTGGGTCCAGCTCTCCAGATAAGGGGCCCGTCTCAGCCTTGCCACCTGAGATCCTTTAACTGCAGATGCGAGAGTGCAAAAGTGGGGGGAGGGACTTTCTGCAGGCAGAACCTGTGCATAGAGCAATAGTCCCATGGAGTCAAGCTGGTCAACAATGACAGGCAAACTGCAAACAGCTCCAACTGCACCTGAGCAAGGGTGCACTCAGACTGAAGGGCCAGACTGGAAGCTTGAAAAGACCAGGTGGAAATCTCCTGACCAGGTGTCACCTGCTCCTGCTGACAGACCCCATTGTGTACGGGGTGGCTTCTCTCACTTCTTGAGTCATCAGCCATTTTACTCAGCCTGCAGTTCAGTGACTGTTGTCTCTGTGACTGTTGTGTCTGTTGTCCTGTGTGCCTTCTGGGGCATTTGGTGGGCCACTGTGAGATACAGGAAGCTGGACTAGATGGACCTTTGGCCCGATCCAGCAGGGCTCTTCTTATGTTCTTATGACATGTTGTCTAGACCAGGAGTGTCCAAAGTTTTTGGCAGGAGGGCCACATCATCTCTCTGACACTGTGTTGGAGGCAGGGGAAAAAATGAATTAATTTACATTTCAAATTTGAATAAGTTTACATAAATGAATATATTAGAGATGGAACTTAAGAATGAATGAAGGTCTTGCAGTAGCTCAAGGCCTATAATAGGCCCTGCACAAAGCAAGGCCAGCTTCTCCTTCACTGCCACTGCTGCATCACAGACATGAAACAGCAAGCAGTGGAGGGAGCCCTCATCCCACAGCTCATGTGAGAGGTCAAACAGTCACCCTCAAGCTGAGAGCAGTTGCATTGGGCCAGCACGGGCTCCAACAAATCTCCGGAGGGCCACAGGCTCATTGGAGGCTGGGGGCTCCCTGAGGGCTGCATTGGGACTCCTCGAGGGCCACAAGTGGCCCCAGGGCTGGGGTTTGGGCACCCCTGGTCTAGACCATGGTGGTCCAACATCTGGCCCGTGAGCCGAGCTCATTTTTGGTGCCCCTCACCAGGCAGGGGCAGCTTGCTGTGTTTGGATGTCACTAGCCTAAATGTGGCCCACTTGTTAAAAGTCTTAAACATATATGAAATATCCAAATAACATTTACCAGGCAGAAGCCCAAGTGCTAATGGCTGATCATGTGGGATTAGTGTTGCGCGGAGCCTTCAGGAAGTTGATTTTTCTCTCTTGGCAAATGAGCTACAACCCTACAGGTGGCCCTTGGAGGAGAATATCCTGGATGGCACAGCAACTGGAAAGCATATGCTGTCTGGTCTCCTGATGGGATTCCCTCAAATGGTATTGCCCATTAAATTGTTCTTGGCTGACCATCCTTTTTGTTAGGTAGATTGCTGGCTAATCTCCCAGAATGGTTCAGCTGATGGGAGCAAATGGTTTGCAGACAGCTGGAAATGCAGAACCTGGAGAATGGGTGGGGACAGACTGCATTTTGGCATGGAGAGAGAGAGAGAGAGAGAGAGGAGGTGAGTTACCTGAAGGCATATTGAGTATGTAGGACCTCCTTTTGGAGATCTGATGTGGGGCAGTGGGCCTGCTGCCCTGTAGATGCACATGATCTTTGTTTCTCATGTAGTCACCAAAAACAAGATGTGCTGTCCTGGAACTTCACACCCACTGGGGATGTGTGGACAAGACTGCCAACTCTGACTGAAGCTATTGTTGGAGATTTAGGACCCGATCCAGTGCTATGCACACCAGCTTACTGCTGGAGCCCACTGTCGCAAACGTGCTGTAAGCTGGGCCAGCTCCAGCACCGCGCCCATGGTCCGCTGCCCAAGAGCTTGGGATCAGAGTTTTCCTTCTCTCAGATGAGCTGCCTTCCCAGGCTATCGAGTCCCATCTACCCGGTGGCTGTTCAGTCGCCTCTTACGACAAGTACAGCCAAACTGAGGGCCTATTCTTATCCCCAGCCCTCAGGGGAAGGGCTTGATTATAGCATAATCCTGCTTGATTATGTCACTTCCAACTATGATATCACTTCCGGTGGGTCCCGACTGATTGTCATTCTAAAAAGTGGGTCCCGGTGCTAAAACGCTTTGAGAACCACTGGTCTAGAGAGCTTTGCTGCTGGGTAGTAATACTGGGGGGGGGGGAGCATCATCAAGTTTGCCTGGAGATGGGGCAAGTTTGTGGGTCATGCAGATGGCAACTGAAGTCAAATCTGAAAGATGCTGTTCACAGGAGGACCAGAGAAGATAGGAGCCAGAGTAGAAAGGTCATGGTAGAGCTGTTGGAAGTCGCATTCCATAATGTATAGGACATCTGTTGTGGGGGTTTAGAATTAGACGTTGTCCTAATTGTTCCATTATTCTGGGTTGAAATCCGCAATGAAAGCAAAGTTGCTGCCTCTGGGATGGATTAAATATTCAACATGGTTCAGCGTTGCGAGGAGAATTGTCTCCTAGTTTGGACTCTTGCGACATCTCTTCCACTGTGTGTAGTTTGGCGCCGTCCCCGGTTCTCACAATCTACAAGTGGTGAAGCCGTAAGTGACACATCTGTTCCTCTGACCTTGCTCAGGGCCCATGTAGCACTCACAAGCTCTCTTTCCTTGTGGCTCTCTAGGGGTTTTCTCTTCTCACTTTGGAAGGCAGGAAGTGACCCCTGAGGCTGGCTGCATCCTGTGTGAAACTTGAAAGTCCATCAGAATGGAAATGAAGTTGGAAATCAATGATTCCCCCATCTGTTGTGTACATTTGAAGTTCACACTTGGGAATGTAGGATTGGTGCTGGTACAAGCTTTGGAGAAAGTGGTAAACAGGAAGGAACGAGGGCTTAGAGCAACTGTTGCTCTTTTCGGAACATGGGTTCGATCGGGCAGTTCTTTTTATCACAGGACATTTCATTTCCGTTTTGTCACTCACAATTCCAGCACGAACTGCACCCCCCCCACACACACATGAGTTATTTGTATAAAATTACAACACTTTCTTTTCTGTCATTTATAGCTAATGAATTTTTATGTGCAAACAAAATGCTTATTTCTGCCCATCATCTGCTGAATGATGTCACTTTCTGCATGAGGATGTCACTTCCGGTCCTCAGCAGTTACTATGAATGCTAACTTTGGCCCTCTGTGTGAAAAGAGTTTGACACCCCTATTTTAGAGATTATTATTATTAACACTGAACTGAACTATTACTGATGATTCTGCAATATCGGTGTTAAATGATTGACATGTACTCACAAGAGAGGGCACCAGGATGAGGTCTCTTGTTATCTGGTGTGCTCCCTGGGGCATTTGGTGGGCCGCTGTGAGATACAGGAAGCTGGACTAGATGGGCCTATGGGCTGATCCAGCGGTGCTGTTCTTATGTTCTTATGTTGTACATAATAATGGCTATTTGTTTTGATCAGTGGATGTAATCTTGCTATTGCTCTGTTATTTTGAGGTATCTATTCTGATTGTTGAGGTCTGTGTATACAGTACATTGCTTTCATTATAGTACCGTAAGACCCTTAGGACATAAAGACCTTTTTATGGAAAGTCAGCGTACAGATTCATACACACACACATGCATAATATAGTAGGACTCAGAGAATTCCACAAAAGTGATTGTAGTTAAGGGAACAGTTTTGGGAAACACTCAGGAAAGAATTAAAACCTCGAGCAGCCACTATTATACATTATAAGAGCTGTTCCTGCTTACAGCGTACCCTTTTGTTGCATGCTCTTGAATCCTTATGGCAGGGGTCTCCAAACCCCGGCCCGGGGGCTAGATGCAGCCCATGGCCAGCCTCTATCCAGCTCGCAGCCAGCCTCTGATCCTCTGAAAGCCTCTGGCCCAGCTGACCAAACACAACCAGAGTTGTGCTTGTGAGGTGGGGGAATGGAGTCCATTTAAGTGTGTGTCTTATTTCTTGAGCTATGTTGGTGCTTGGAGAAATCTGGGCATTTGAGCCCATTCATTCATTTATTCACTCGTCTAAGTTCCATCTCTAATGTATTTATTTCAATTTTATATTTAATTTTTTCCCGGCCTTGACACTGTGCCAGATATTCGATGCGGCCCTTTGGCTAAGAAGTTTAGAGACCACCTACCTTATGGGATCACAGGTTGAAAGTCTGCAGCAGCCAATAGTGCCCTCCATATAGGAGGGGCACCCTGAAGTGGACCAGTACTGAGATCATAATGAAGTCAAATATGACTTCTGCCAAAAGCAGTCTGATGCCTGGGAATGATCATGATTTAAAAAGCTAAAGCAAAAAAAACAGCTGGCCCTGGGTCCATAATGCAAGAAGAGATGGATGCCAGCCAAAGAGAGGGAATAGTTTTCTGGAGGGGGAAGCATTTGGGTGAGGAACCAGGGAGCCTTTTGCTTTTGGGGTCTTTCTGGAGACAGGTTCCTCCAAAGAAGAACAGAAATAGCTAGCGACAACCAGACCACTGTGCTGAAATATTTTAATACGCTCCAGAAAGGCTGTGAGCAGAACTTTGAAATGAAGGAAAATCAATTAGCACAATCAATTGCTTCAGATAATATAGTCCCAGGAAGGAAAAAAAAAAATGAAGTGGATGCTATTTTAATCCATTTTAATCATTTGGTGCTTGTTGTCATGTGAAATGAGCCTCCCTCCCCTTTGCAAAAGGAACGGAACAACTTTAAAAACACACTTGCAGCTCCTACAAGCAGCAATTTTCACACTCTCCAGCGCTGTTAAATCAATGGAATTCTGCAGGAGGGTAACACTAAATGGCAGTGTGAATGCAGAGTCTTTGAACAAGCAGGTCCTGATTGTTCCTTCCTATGGTTGCTTTTTCAGAACAAAACTCGTTCAGGCGAATGCGGAGAAGAGACAAGAGAAGGGCAACATGGAATAGGTTATGCGTTTGAATAATCCCCCATCTCTGAAAAACCGAGGGTGGCTAAAAGGAGCAGTGGGCTTAGTTCCTCTAGACAAGAGCGGTTCAAAAGGAAAATGCCTGTTCTGAACATTACTGGGCCCCCTCAAAGAAACCAGCATGACTCTGATTGACCAAGCCACAGAAATCCCACCAGCCATGTGTGTCTAGTGGTCCCCCCCTGCATTCTCTAAGCACCCTCTCTTCTGGGAGCTCAGGACAACCTGCATAGCAACCCTGTAAGTAGGTTAGGCT
>NC_089826.1:4272500-4287500 GCF_035046505.1 Tiliqua scincoides
GGGCACTGGGAGGGCTGAAGAGCTCACTGATTCTATTTGGGGGTTTGTTATTGCAGGCAGACTATAGAGTAAGCCCCATTGACCACTATGGGACTTACTTCAGAGTAGACATGCATAGGCTTGAGCTCACAGGCTGCAATCCTACCTACACTTTCCTGAGAGTAAGCCCCATTGACCACTATGGGACTTACTGCAGAGTAGATTCACTTGATGGAACAGGACTGGCTCCCCCTTACTTAATTATTTTATTTTATTTTAATTTATTTATTTTAATTATTTATTTTAATTGCTTGATGATGTCACTTCTGGCCATGACATCACTTCCAATGGGTCCTGGACAGATTTTCATTCTAAAAAGTGGGTTCCAGTGCTAAAAGTTTGAGAACTGCTGCAATAAGTTGTTAGTAAGTTGGTACGGGGTGTGTGTGTGTGTGTGTGTGTGTGTGTGTGTGTATGTGTGTGTGTGTGTGTGTGAGAGAGAGAGAGACTCTACAAGTTTTCAAAATCACTAAAATCAGAGTTTGGAGAAATAATCCCATCATATCAATCAATGCGTAATTTCATGCAGAATGCAATGAAACAAACCACACTGAAATATCTGTGTTCTAACAAAAGGTACAGCCAAAAAACTGGTGGGGGCAGGGCGATGGTACATCCCCACGCCCACTTGGGGCGTTGCCCCGCCCACTACATGGGGTGACAAGCAGGCCTCCTGCACCAGGTGACGTGAATCCTAGTGACGCCACTGGGCGAAGGAAGGGTAGAAAGCTATGGCTTATGCTCAGCTAATCAGTTGGATTGGGCAGTTGGCTGTTTGGGCAAACAAAATAAGCAAAACATTTTTTATTACATCCTACCCTTCCTCTCCATTGCTCAGGGCAGCATACTGTAGGGTTCTTCACTTTTCCCCTTCACAACAGCCCTGTGAGGCAGGCTAGCTGATTACTAGTGACTGTAGCCCAGGGCAACCCAGTGAGCTTCATGATGGTGGGGAGATTTGAACCCATTTTTCCCCAGGCTTACCTCAACACCCTGACCACTAAATCAGTCCAGTGTTTGATGATCAGTGCTGGTTTTTTAAAGTAACTTTTAAAACATTTTTCTTCCTGCAAAAAGTTCCCAGAGCTTCCAGCAGCCACAGGTTTTATGCAACCCTTTTTCAGACCGTACTAGAAATGGAGTCAATCTGCCTTGTGGTGTGGCGTCACGGTGCTAGGACGGCGTCTGAAAAAAAATGGGCACTCGTGTACACAGAGCTAAACAACAGCAACTTGCCTGTTCATTTCCTCGTCAGGGACCTTTCTGAAAAGGGCCAATGACCTAATCAAGACGTAATTCAAAGGAAAAGCAGAACGAGCGTGAACCTTGGAGACAAGCTGCCCGCCAAAGGGTTGCCATCTTGTTGCAATTGTCACTTAGGAGAGAAATTGCCGCTTTTCTCTTCTGCTCCGAAAAGGTCAGAAGAGATCTAATGGCTTTATTAATGGCCTTTTGGGAAGCGCTGTTAGGTGGAACGCAATCAGCTTCCAAGTCAAGAAATAGCTTCCCATTACAATAGCTATCACCTACAATTATGTGCGTCTTTTTTTAGAAGTGAGCCTGTAATATCTGGCCCTTTCAGGGGTGTTCAAAAGTCCACTCAGTTATTCTGTTCAGGGCCAGCCAGAGTTTCGGAGCGGTGCCAGGAGAGGGCTGAGCTTGAGTGATGATTGACTTGAAGGGTGAGTTCAGCTACGCTCCTGAATGCACAACAAACCCATTCTGTAGATCAGTGTCCATGTTAACTGCTTGGCTTCCTTGTTTTTTTTTAGGACCACAGGCAATATTCTTCGGTCTGAATCAGTGGTTCCCAATCTTTTTAGCACTGGGACACACTTTTTAAAATGACACTCTATCGGGACCCATCTAGGTATACCAGACTTTTGAAAAAGTCCCCGTTGAGCCATTGGGGCAAACAAATTAGCCCAAGGAAGGTCAGCAGCTCTGAAGAGTCCTTGCTTGGGGGCATCAGGGAGACCAAGAACCTTCTGTGTCCAAAGCCAGTACTCTACCGCAAGACTACCCCTCCTTGTAAGGAAGTCTTACCAAGTGTCAATCAGGAAAAACAAGAGGGGAAAAATAGTTTCCAATAACTGGTTCAAAAAAGGAAGAAGTCAGTCAGATCAATAGCAGAGAATCATCTCCGTCATATGGAGCAGTGGGCTAAAATGAACGGGGCTGAGATAAAGCAGATGAGAGATGAGTTTTGAAAAAAAATCCACATCTGAAGAGCAAAGAGAATAAGAAGGAGTTTAAGGAGAAGGGGGAGAGACAGGAAGGGCGAAGACCATGAAGACACTTCAAAACGAACAAAAGCTGATTGAATCTAATCTGGTAAGGATTCTTTGCTAACAAATGGCTTCATATCCACCTGGAAAGAAATACTGAGTGAGGCAACGCAGGTCTTTGTCTTGTGCCTGGGGCTCTTCAGAGTTTTTATACATGGGGGGGGGATTTGTAGTGATGCTTATCAAATTTGCAGATGACATGAAGCTAGAGCAGGGGAGATAGTGAGCATTCTGGAAGATTGAATCAGGGTTCAAAATGCTCTAGAGCAGGGGTCTCCAAACTTTTTGGCCAGAGGGCCACATGAAATATCTGGTGCAGTGCTGAGGGCCGGGAAAAAATGTAAATATAAAATTTAAATAAATAAATTAGAGATGGAACTTAGATGAATGAATAAATGAATGAGTGGGCTCATTCACTCAGCCTCTCCGGCCCTCAGATTCAATCAGAGTACAGCTCTGGTCATGTACAGTCAAGTGGGCCAGAGGCTTTCAGGGGACAAGAGGCTGGCTGTGGGCCGGATAGAGGCTTGCTGTGGGCCACATCTGGCCCCCGGGCCAGGGTTTGGAGACCCCTGCTCTAGAGCAAGGGTCTCCAAATGTTTCGGCCAGAGGGTCCCATCAAATATCTGGCATGGTGTCGAGGGTTGGAAAAATTTTTTAAATATAAAATTTAAATAAATACATTTGTGTTGGTACTTAGACAAACAAATAAACGAATGGGCTTAAATTTCAAGGACTTTTCCAAGCACAAACACACACCACAATGTAAAGCACATACTCAAATGGACCCCCAAATGGAGGCTTCTCCGACCCTCAGAAAGCCTTCTAAGGCCTTCAGAGGGCACAAAATAGTTTCTTCCAGTTTTTGGGAAAACCAGGAAGTGATGTTTTTAGGCATTTAGGATGCCACCAGAGCACAGCTCTAGTCATGTTCAGTCAAGTGGGCCAAAGGCTCTTAGGGGACCAGTGGCTGGCTGCGGGCCATATCGAGGCTCACTGTGGGCCACATCCTGCCCTGTGTTTGGAGTTTGGAGATCTCTGGTCTAGAGCAGTGGTTCCCAAACTTTTTCAACTGGCAGCTCCGTTGACCTACCTGGCCATGACCATGACTCCCCATTAGGGCTACAATCCTATACATTGTATAGGGTGGCATGATTTTCTTGCGGATTCTTTGGCTTCTCTGGCTGGATTCCACGGCTTCCCAGGGAGCCATGATTCACAGTTTGGAACCACAGGTCTAGAGGTTCAGCCATACAAACAAAATGATGTTCAATCGTGACAAACGTAAAGTCCTTCACAAAAGTCAGAGGCAGAACTACAAGATGGGGGAGACTGGCTTGGCAAAAGCATGTGTAAAAAGGGTCTAGGTCTCTTATGTCCTAATCCTATTCCCTACCAGATTACCAGTTTATTCCCTACCTATTCCCCAGCATGGTGGGAATGGCAACCAGATGGCCTAGGAGAGGTAAGTAAATTTAAAAATTTTTTTTTTTGAACTTGAACTTTGAATGTGATCCTTCAAGAGGAGTGCAGCTCAAAGGCAGAGCTAGGAGTCACCAGCATATTTCTTAAATTCAGGGGACCCCTCAAGTGAATGGCTTTGGCCTCTTTAATCAGCGGGGCACCATAAAATATTCAAGTGAAGACTCTCTTTGTTCGCCAGGAACGAAGAGAACTTCAAGGTCTTTAAGAATGACGTTCATTTGTGTAAAAGGCACTTTGTCCAGCTGCCCAGTTTCCCCAGAAATATGTGTGCATTTGTGTATTTATTTACATTAAATACTGCATCGCCTTTGCCAGCCCTTTCTTCAAATCTGATATCGATTGCACAAGCCCTGCAGAATGGCGTAACTGCATTGAAACCAGCTGGCACCCCGACCCTAAATCTCTGTGCTGCAATGCTGGCCTCCCGCCTTGTTCTGTGATGTTTTGCTGAAACGTCTTGAAGAAAAACAATCTTCAAATACTGGGCATCTCTTGAATACTTGAAATTTGGAGACACCGGGAAGTTTCTGCTTGATTGTTGAGGATTCGGGAACTGATCTGAGGAAGGAAACATTATGGCTTTTTAAATTCAAGTCGTATTAGCACATAAGGAGCAGGCAAATAAGACTACACGCTGGACTGTCACCCCTAGTAGTTGCTACCACCATGTTGCTTATCTGGAAAGAAATATAAAAAGATACCTTTTAAAAAAATTGACTTAACACAGAACCAATGCCCCTTTCTGTATGTAATTTAGATTTTTTTTCCCCCCCAGTCTTATATACTTCTAGATATTATTTTTAGGTAAAATACAACTGAGAGTGTTGAAGCATATGTAGTACTGGGCCAGAGTTTCTGAATTCTCAAGACAAAATTTAGGGATTTTCTTAAATATGTATATAGATAGTTTGGTGGGTAGACTAAGATGGTATATAAATACTGTAACAGAGTCCTTCCAGAAGCGCCACCACCATGTGCAATGTAGAAGCACTCACATCCGGAACTATTTGGTTAATTGATTTGCCCTGCAAATTGTTTCATCGACGTCTTGCTGGTGTAAGTCTGAGGAGGGGGAGGGCTGGGGAAAGGGGAATCAGGCTGATTCAGTATAAAGCAGTTACTGAAGGTTTACATATCCAAGCACTTTAAACCAGTGTTTCTCAAACCGTGGGTCGGGGCCCACTAGGTGGGTCTCGAGCCAATTTCAAGTGGGTCCCCATTTGTTTCAAAATTTCATTATTAATATATTAGACTTGATGCTCCCAGGGGATGTGACTGCATTTGTGGAAGTGTTACAGACCTGTACATTTAACAAGCTACTATGTATTAACAATGATAGTCAATGGGACTTACTCTTGGTAAGTGCGGGTAAGATTGCAGCCTAGGATTGTTAAAAATTTTCCTGCTTGATGGTGTCGCTTCCGGTCATGACATCACTTCTGGTGAGTCCTGACAGATCCTCATTCTAAAAAGTGAGTCCCAGTGCTAAATGTGTGAGAACCACTCCTTTAAACATAAGAACATAAGAACAGCCCCACTGGATCAGGCCATAGGCCCATCTAGTCCAGCTTCCTGTATCTCACAGCCGCCCACCAAATGCCCCAGGGAGCACACCAGATAACAAGAGACCTGTATCCTGGGGCCCTCCCTTGCATTGGCATTCTGACATAGCCCATTCCAAAAATCAGGAGGTTGCACATACACATCATGGCTTGTAACCCGTAATGGATTTTTCCTCTAGAAACCTGTCCAATCCCCTTTTAAAGGCATCCAGCTCAGATGCAGTCACTACATCCTGTGGCAAGGAGTTCCACAGACCAACCATACGCTGAGTAAAGAAATATTTTCTTTTGTCTGTCCTAACCCGCCCAACACTCAATTTTAGTGGATGTTGCCTGGTTCTGGTGTTATGTGAGAGTGTAAAGAGCATCTCCCTATCCACTCTGTCCATCCCCTGCATAATTTCGTGTGTCTCAATCATGTCCCCCCTCAAGCGTCTCTTTTCTAGGCTGAAGAGGCCCAAATGCCGTAGCCTCTCCTCATAAGGAAGGTGCCCCAACCCAGTAATCATCTTAGTCGCTCTCTTTTGAACCTTTTCCATTTCCACTATGTCCTTTTTGAGATGTGGCGACCAGAACTGGACACAATACTCCAGGTGTGACCTTACCATTGATTTGTACAACAGCATTATAATAATAGCGGTTTTGTTCTCAATACCTTTCCTAATGATCCCAAGCATAGAATTGGCCTTCTTCACTGCCGCCGCACATTGGGCCGACACTTTCATCGACCTGTCCACCACCACCCCAAGATCTCTACAAAACGACAACAACATTTCGCATTTGGGCAATGCTTTCTGAGTGTGCAAAGTGCTTCTCATGTATTCTTTGATGTAGTCCATGCAACAACCCTGCAGGGTAGGTGCTTTCATCTCCAAGTTGCAGCTGGGAGTTGAGAGGAAGCAGCTTGTCTGAGCTCACCGACTGAGTTCGGGGCCAGAGTCAAATAAGTGAAGTCCCAATTTGTGGTTCAGTCGCTATTAGAAAACAAGAACCAGCCATGAAATGAAAACGTGGGCAAGAGCTGAAATCATTATTTCTACTGATGGCTGCAAACCGGTGGGTGACGAGCGATCTAAAACTGGATACTTAGCAGATGCTTTTGGATGCTGAAGTGACACTGCAGGATGGAGCCGTTAATGTAGAGAACGGAGCACCTGACACGCAGATGGCATCTGCAATCCCTGCCTGCAAACCTCTCACCATGTATTTTTCCCATCAGTTTGTCACAAAGTCAAGAGCCTTCAGGCTGACTGACAGCTGTAACAGCCTCTCCTTCTTAACGCCTGATGCCTGCCTATCTGGGTTCTATTTCTGTCCCTGAATCAACAGGACCAGGTTCCCCAGCATTCCCTGCTTCCCTGCATTGAAGGGAAGCACACTGGAAACTGGGAATTGTTCTTCCTGAGAGCAAGCGGTGGTGTAGCTAGAGGGGGTGCAAAGCACTAAGTTTTGCAGGGAGTCTCACCCTGGCATGTAAGTGGCCATCCCCTTCTCTTTCAGAGCCATTCCAGGTAGTGGGCACAAAACAGAGGTGTACATCTCCATTTTGTGCCCAACACCTAGAATGGCTCCAAAGGGGAAGCGGAAGGCCACTTGCACGTCACGGTGAGGCTCCCTGCTAAACTTAGTGCTTTGTACCCCCTCTAGCTACACCACTGCTTGCTCTCAGGAAGAAAAATGGTGGGGGAACATGCTGGGAAACCTGGTAAGGCGCCCTAAAACTTAGTGCTTTGCACCCCCTCTAGCTACACCACTGCTTGCTCTCAGGAAGAAAAATGGTGGGGGAACATGCTGGGAAACCTGGTAAGGCGCCCTAAAACCTAGTGCTTTGCACCGCCTCTAGCTATGCCACTGAGAGCTGGCAGGGTAAAAAGGAAGGACTGTGACAACAGGGGGGAGAACCCTGTATTTTGCTAACTTGTGATGCATGTACGAGCCTGAGAGGTGACTCTTCAAAAGTTAGCTCTGGATCTAATACAGACCTACACACTGTGACTACCAAATTAAAAAACAGCCCACCAGCTAGCTGATTGGACACAGGGCCTAATAAATAGATGCTCTGCGCATCTAGAGTTTTTCTACTTTTAAAAAAAATTCTTCCCTTTTTCTTGCTTATTCACCATACAATGATTAGCAGAGCTGTGTAGCTTATGTGCCCTGGATCCTAAGAACCAGTAGTGTACCAAATGGGGAGGGGGGGGCAAAGCACTAAGTTTAGGCTCTGAAGGGGAGGGGGAGGGGACCCTCATGTTCCAGTTGCACAAGGCTCTTTGTGGTAGCCAGGATGCCATTGCATGCTTCTTAGGGTGCAATCCTAACCCCTTATGTCAGTACTTTCCAGCACTGGCATAGCGGTGCCAATGGGACGTGTGCTGCATCCTGCAGTTGGGTGTCACTCACGGAGGCCTCCTCAAAGTCAGGGAATGTTTGTTCCCTGACCTCAGAGCTGTATTGCCCTTATTTCAGTGCTGGAAAGTGGGTTAGGATTGCGCCCTTAGTCATTGTTGCAAATGTGTATTTATTTTGAACAAATAAATAGCAGTGCAGCAGTAGTTCCCAAACATCCCGCCACCTTGGTAGCAGGGGCAGGAAAGGAAAGAATTGGGGGACTTTGGGGTGGGGAAGGGGGAGGACAGGGAACATGTCAGGGGAGGGAGGGTGCAGCAGGATCCTATCCTCTCTTTTTGAACCTATCCCTTCCCTATTCACTCCTCAGACATACACCAGCTATATACATTCAATTCCAAGGAGACCCATATTTTGTCTCTCCCAGGTCTCCTGATCTCCCTTCCACCAGTGGATGCAATACCTGCCCTATTGGCATGGCTGCACTGTTGTCAACAGCAGGGGGTAGGATTGAGCTGTAACGTGACTAAGGAACAAAAAATTCTTCCTTAATACTGGAGGAGAGGAAGATGTTCTAACATCATGAAGCAGGAAGCCTACAGGTCAACTACCATAGCACCAAAGGCCCTATTATGAGCTCCCATCAACCATTTCTCCTTGCAAGGATGGCACCCCCAACAGAGTTTCTCAAGACAACCTCACTAGATCAGCACTGTTGATTTTGAGTCCTCGCCAGTTCTAGATCTTTCCAAAAGTTTTTTCAGTGTTGCAAAAGCCCCAAAGGCAGAAGTTTGCCAGTTATGCAACAATGGGCGTTTATTTTAGAGCTCACAGAACCCTCCCACATCACTTTTGAGTGATTGATGTGGCATCAAATATAATAATAATAATTATTAATAAGGCAGATAGATGCAGGACAGAAAAAAAATTACGATTATTAATAGAGAGCAGCTGTCACGGCTGATGTTCATATCTCAGACACGGAGAAGCGAAATGTTTTTAGAACTGCTGCAACGGGCAAAATCAATTTGTGTGAGAAGTTTTGTTTTTACAAAAGTCAAAATAATGATAATGATAATGATAATGATAATGATAATGATAATAATAATAATAATAATAATAATAATAATAATAATAACAGGTATTTGTATACCGCCTTTCTTGGACTTTATTCAAGGCGGTTTACATAGGCAGGCTTATTTAAATCCCCGTAGGGATTTTTACAATTGAAAGAAGGCTCTATCTTTCAAGAGCCACAACAATTCAAATGTTTCTTTCTGATCTGGTTTCACATTCTGGCCTCTATCCTCCCACGCTAAGAGCAGATGGATCAAGAGAGAAGCAAGTTTGTTGTCTATCAAACGAAACATTACTTATCTAAGTAATAACCTTAATCCTACTTGTTCTCCTCTTTCTTTTGGTTTGGCCCCATCTTTCGATCATGCCCCTAATTATTTCTATACATTAACCAACCCGTTACATAGACGAGCCTTTATGTTAGCTCGTTTTAACATTTTCCCTTTGGCAGTCCATTCTGGCCGCTTTTTTAATATTCCACGGGAGAAAAGGCTCTGTCCCTTCTGTCACGAGTCTCCTGATTTTTTGTCTCACGTTCTCTTTTTTTGTCCAGTACACCTTGATATTCGTAACCATTACCTTACTTCTTGGATTTCCTTACTTCTTGGATTTCCTTCTTGGATTACCCCTTCTGATATTACTCTTTCCAAGTTCATGAGTGATGTTTGTGTTTCTCTGACTGCAGCTGTGGCTGGTTATTTATCTGAGATTCTTAAAGTAATGTTGTCAGAATTTAAATAACTTGATATCCTGCTTTTAATTGTCCAGTTTTTTATGCAAATTGCTGTGTCAATTGTAAATTTTAATTGCAAACCGTGTTGACATGCCAATAAAGGTCTCAGAACAGACAGAAAAGAGCAGATGGAATAGCTCGGCTTCAGCTTGTCAGCTGCTTCAAGGTCACACGGTGCCGGTGGCCTCGAACTGGCAACCTTGTGGATGTTATCTTCAGGCAGACGGAGGCTCTACCCTCTAGACCAGATATACAGCTGCTCTTACTGTATTTATACATAGAGCACAATTGATATGCATGAATCTGTAAAGAAAAGTAGACAGGAAGACCTGTCCCTATAAACTTACAGGGCAAGAGATGACAGTAAACTGGGAAAGAATATATAGCGGGTCTTCTTTATCTGCAGATTCGGAACCTGCGGATTAGACCAACTGCGGGTTCCGAATCTGCAGGCAGGGCAACCTGCAGATTTAATTAGTCACTGGTTTTGGTATCCGCAGGGGGTCTGGGAACAGTTCCCCTGTGGTTGCCAAGGTCCAACCTATACTTACAGCACAATCCTATGGTGCTGTTGAGCTGGTGTGTCTTCACTGCACTAGATCAGAGTGTCACAAACATGCCGTAAGACATGTTTGCGCCTACTCAGGAGCCTATGCTGTCCTGGATGTTAGCCCTGTGCCGGCCAGCACAGGTAAGATTTACTCAGCGTGTGGTTGGTCTGTGGAACTCCTTGCCACAGGATGTGGTGACAGCATCTGGCCTGGATGCCTTTAAAAGGGAATTGGACAAGTTTCTGGAGGAAAAATCCATTACGCGTTACAGGCCGTGATGTGTATGTGCAACCTCTTGATTTTAGAAATGGGCTATGTCAGATGCAAGGGAGGGCACCAGGATGCAGGTCTCTTGTTATCTGGTGTGCTCCCTGGGGCATTTGGTGGGCTGCTGTGAGATACAGGAAGCTGGACTAGATGGGCCTCTGGCCTGACCCAGTGGGGCTGTTCTTATGTTTTTAACTACAATTCCCAGGAAGCCCTGCAGGTCTTCTTGTTATCTGGTGTGCTCCCTGGGGCATTTGGTGGGCTGCTGTGAGATACAGGAAGCTGGACTAGATGGGCCTATGGCCTGATCCAGTGGGGCTGTTCTTATGTTCTTAAGATTGCGCTGGGTGGTACGGAGGTGTGGGGAAGGTGATGGGAGGGTGGTTTGAAGGCAGGGAGGGGCATTTTTGGATGGGGCGGGTGAAACAGGGGGAGGATTGAACCTGGGAGGTTTTGGTGGAGATCTCCTCTACTCTATGTTAACCCTTGCTGCTGGGTCGGGCAGCCCTACATAGGCTTCCCATATTTGCGCCAGCTGTATAATTGGTGCAGACTCAAGATGCCCCATGGGGTGGCTAGGGTTTTACCCAGGGTAAGGGGAAATGGCTGGCGCGCCCGCACATGCAGCTGTGCTGAGAAGTAGCCCAGCTGCCCGCCCCACACCTCAAGTGCTGAGCTTCCAGCCAACACAGGTGAGGCCAGATCAGAGAGGGATGGCGCAGGCAGGAGGAAGAGGAGGGCGCCGGAGCAGCTCCTGCCCAAAAAGCCCGCACTGCTGCCAAGGGCAAGCCCCCCCCCCGCTGCAGCCGCACGTTCCCTCCTGCCCGAGCTGCAGCGCCAGCCGCCTGCCCGTGTAGGGGAGGGCACATAAACGAAGGGGTTTGAACACCCTGATGACCACCCTTCCCACAAGCAGCCCTGACCCCACGGAGCCAAGGCAAAAGCAAGCAATTGAGTGCAGCTGCTCTGTCCTCCTCCCAAGCTTAGAGCACAATCCTGTGCGTGTCTCCTCAGAAGTAAGTCCCATTGTGCTTGCTCCCAGGAAAGTGTGCACAGGATTACAGCCTTCAAGCTCCCCACTCAGCATCCCCACTCAGCATTTACAGAAGTACAGAAGTAAATGACAGTAAAGAATGACAGTATCCTTCACAAGCAGTTCACCTGTGCACAATCTAAAACAGTTGTTCTCCAACTGTGGGTCTGGACCTGATTTTTAGTGGGACCTATAAGAGGGGAGTGTATTATATAACTGTGACCTACAAGAGGGGAGTGTATTATATAACTGGGACCTATAAGAGGGGAGCGCAAACTATATATGCAGTGTTATCTTCATTTTAGAAGTTTTTCTTTTTTCTGGAAAAACGGGTCCAAATGGCTCTTTGAGTGTTTAAGGTTGCAGACCCCTGTCTTAGGCCCTACAGCTTAGGATTGGGTTGCCCAGTACTAAGAATATATGCAGCTTCAACTGAGCATGAGGACTAGTGTTGACTCAGCAGGATCAAGGATCTCACAGTACTCACTTCTGTGCTTGGCATTCTGCTAGGCAGAGTGCCAGGCTACTTGCAAGCAACCCTGAGAAGCAACCCTCATTTTCCCAAGAGTTGCTGCAACAACAGTGGCCCTTGAGGAAAACTACATGTCCACTGAAGGCAGTTGGCATACTGTATAGCAGCGGGTTAACTTTTAGTGAGGGAAGCAGACAGAGCCCTCCTTCCCTTCTTTTTGCTCTCTCTCCTGCTGTGAAAGCCCAACCACAGGAAAGAGGAGAGGGGTTTTAGGGATCATCCCGTGGTTCAGTGAGTGACAGCCCAATCCTATGCATGTCTACTCAGAAGTAAGTCCCATTAGAGTCAATGAGGCTTACTTCCAGGAAAGTATGGCTAGGATTGGGCTGTGGGTGGCAGTTGGTTTCCCCACTTATTTCTGAAGTTGAATTTCTGAAGTTGAACTTGAAAATAAACCAAGCAATTTCTTGATTATTGGAGAAGGAGCTCAGCTTATTCACCGTGCAATACTAGCTCGGCGGGGATGGGGGGACAGGGACAGGACTCATTCATCACAAGGATGCTGTGCCAACAGTGTCATGGCAAAGGTGGGTTTTGAAGAGGTCTTGGATGGAGTGAGAGAGCTTCTCATGTCATTTAGGTCTTTTAGTAAAGAATTCCAGGCGTAGGGGGTAAGAATTATAAATCTATAGTTTGATTTTTACTATCTGTGATTTTCAGATCGCAGAAGATTTTGTTGTTGCTGCTGTTTTCTCTTCTGTACAGAGAGACCCTTCACACTTTTGAGGCCACCACAGTTGGTCTGGTGTTTGCCTGGGTTTTTCCAGCTCGCTCATTTTCATCAGTTCCGGTACTGTAACCTGTAGAGAAGTTCTCTCCCTAAGAGGTATCCTTTGATCTTGCCTGGGACTGTGTCCTGGCAGAATTCATCTTGTCTAAACAATGGCCAAATTATTGTTTAGAAAGAAAGAACCTCTGTAGGTGGAACCATGGAGAGCCAAAGAAATCTAAGAGAATGAGGGACGAGATCCAAAAGTTGCAGAGAGTCTGCTCGCAACACAAAACAAAAGAACCGGGAGGACAATTTGCAGTTGGGTTTTGACAGAGAAGCAGCTGTTGTTCAGAATAATATTCCTTCTTCCTTCTTATGGGACTGATTCCAAAACAGTGTGCATGAAGTTTTTGAACGTAAAGGGAAAAGAGGTTATTGAGTTGGACCCAAATCCTGTCAACTGTTACCCTGCACATTCCTGATCTCAGAAGCTAAGCAGGGTCAAGCCTGGTTAGTCCTTGGATGGGAGACCGCCCGGGAATACCGGGTACTGTAGGTTTACACCATAGTCTTTTGAGACTGAAGGTTGCCAACCATCCAGTGAACCTTCAGGAGAACAGCCTTGATCTAGCAAAAGTCAGAAGTCAAAAGAAGATCCCATCTAACCCAGCATCTTGGTTCAATCTGTAGTTAACCATGTGCCTCTCAGAGGCCCAAAAGCAAGGGGTGAAGGCAACAGTTCTTTCCTGTTGTTGTTCCCAAACCAGGTGATATTCAGTCTCATCCTGTCTCTGAACCTAGAGGTTCCTTCCAGGAATCATGACTAGTAGCCATAGACAGACCTGTCAGCCTTGAATTTGTCTAGTCCAGGGGTGTCCAAAGCTTTTGGCAGGAGGGCCACATCATCTCTCTGACACTGTGTCAGGGGCCAGGGAAGAAAATAATTTATTTACATTCAAAATTTGAATAAATTTACATAAGTTTACATAAATGAATGTATTAAAGATGAACTTATATGAATGAATGAAGGTCTTGCAATAGCTCAAGGCCTATAAAAGGTCTTTCACAAAGCAAGGCTGGCCTTTCCTTTGCTGCTGCTACTGCATCACAGACGTGAAACAGCAAGCAGTGGAGGGAGTCCTCATCCCACAGCTCACACGAGAGGTCGAACAGTCACCCTCAAGCTGAGAGTGTCAGGTCTATGTTCTGGATAAGGCAGAAACACAGCCAACAAGGTGGTTCAGGAACAGGTGCAGATTGCTGGAGTCAGCAGGATCAGCAAACACCTGTGACTGCCTCACCCTCGGTGTGGCTTAGCCTACACTGATTGGCCACTCCAACTACTTAATGTTTGGTCTGTTGAGCTTTCAGTGCAGCAGTAGGAGTGTAGTAGGAGACTACTGAACTGCTGCCAGTAACTTGGGAGGCTGGATGTGAGTATATACATGTTGTTACTGACCATGGAATGAACTTTGACTGTGTATCTTGGAAAGCTGATTTGGATTTGTTGTTTATGGACTGACTGCTCATCGTGCTGACTAGGACTGTTTACTGATTACCTGTGATAACCCTTGCTCTGAAATATAACCACTGCATTCAAAGAGCTCTGCTGGTGTATGCTGTTTTGTGTGCCTGCTCATCCAAGGTTCCATACAACTCTTTACCAGACAAAGGGTTGCAACTCTAAGGGCCCCAGCAAGTCTCCAGAGGGCCAGAGGCTCATTGGAGACTGGGGGCTCCCTGAGGGCCGCATTGGGAGTCCTTGAGGGCCACAAGTGGCCCCAGGGCCGGGGTTTGGGCACCCCTGGTCTAGTCCAATGGTTCCCAAACTGAGGGTCGGGACCTGCTAGTGGGTTGTGACCCAATTTCTCGTGGGTCCCACAGAGCCTCCAATGAAAACAGTGGAAGAAAAGATCATAACTAATTGCCTCGAACCCTGAGGCTGTTCAAGTATCAGCTGCTAATTGCCCTGCCAAGAGCTCAACTCCTGCAGTTTACAAACATATGTACCTATAGGGAGATAAATAAGTGTCTTTTTTCTGGTTATTAGTACTTGTAAATAAACAAATAAAAATATTATTTCTTTCTAGATCTCTGTCACCAGGGCTCAGCCCCAGCGACACAAGCCTCCTTGGGAGCAAGGGGCTACTTGGGAGGAAGGGGTTACTCAGGAGGAGGTGAGCTACATAACTACCTCCAGGATCCAGCAGTCACATGGCCAGAAGGGGTGGAGCCCAGCAGCTAGAGAGAGAGGAGGCTTTTCCTTGGGCTCAGGCTCTGGGATGTCTGGGGGACGCCACGGCATCCCCAGTGACTTTACCCAACCTGTCTGGGACCGGAGAGGGGCAGAATCTGCTCCTCCGGTTGGAACATTG